>NW_022610623.1:0-86455 GCF_000309985.2 Brassica rapa
TGTCTTGTGAGACTCTCTATGGTGATTCAAACACCCTAGTTCCTGGTTAAGGAAGAGAGTAAACTCATAAGAAGAAAGCTATCATGAAGATGATAGTTATTAGACCATGGAGGCATAGGATCATCACAAGCTTAGCTCCTTCTAGTCTCGGTTCTAAGCTTGAGGGGAGTCTTAATGCATATGATCCATGGTTGGTCAGTAACAAGTCTTTTGCAAAAGCTTCTACACAAGGATCATCAACCGGACCAAGCCAGTGGCGTGTCTAGGCAAGAGGCTGTTTCAGAGCAGCCTTGGCGAGTGTAGGAGGAAGGCTCTCCATCAATGCGGCTTCAATGAGAGGTGATTGAGGAGAAGCTAATGAATCCATTCTGCCTTTCCAAGAGTTGATGATGCCATGAAGATGGTGAGATTTTATAAGGATTTACTCAAGGTGTGTGTGAGAAAGTGTTTAGGAGAGTTTTATGTGAACAGATTTGAGACTTATGAGTATGGGAAGAGATTTAGAGTATGAAAGAGACTAGGTAACGAGATTAAAGAGACTGAGAAAACTTAGAGAATAGATTAGAGACTTAGTATCAAGAACAGACTTTCATAGAACATGAAGGAGAAGGGTTTCCCCCTTTACTCACTTAAGAGATACATTTCCTAACATATGAGCTTATATAGTGTGCTTTTACTCCATAAACTTAAAACCTACATCTAAAGGCTCATAAAAGACTAGAAGGATGGAGGACGAGATGGAGAGTTGATCTGGTCATTATAGCCTCATCTGATTGGTTAAACTCTCTTTGGTGCCTGGTTGGGTTAATTCAAATCTGGTCAAGGGAAGGCTGGCTCCTTATTGGCTGGCTAAAGGCTCCCATGAACCTGCCCTTGTATCTGTTCAGATACAAGGTCACATTAGCTTCTTCTTTACAGCTCACACAGCTCATAGACAGCCTGTCTTGGCGCCAGCTTCTTCCTTTGTCTTCTTCTCTTAAGAGCCTCTTTTGTCTTCTTCTCTTAAGAGCTATCCTTTGCCCTATTTTTACCAACTCCAAATAGGCTCAGATGGTCGAGTCATGAACTTCCGGATCGGTCAGGTCCGTACGTTCCGTACGGCCTCGCCCTAAGTTTGCACACTCGACCATTCTCCTCAACTATGCTTCTAAGTCCCTCCTAGACTTGGCCCTATCTTTCACAACCATCAGATCACTTCTGGATACCAAGGGACACTCCTGAAGGTCTTGCCCTATCTTTGTACCATCGGCCCCTTCTCCCAAACTCATCCAACACCTTCTATCTTCTCTTCAGTTCAACAGATGGTGCATTGGCCGAGTTTGGAAACTCACAAAAACAAGGGAAGTTCCCTTAGACTTTTAAACTCTTTTCAATCTTTATCATTCATCTTATTCATTGCTTGTGCTTGAAAAGATACTTAAGATGATTATGATTGAATTGTGAGATTGTGTGCATCAATGTGATGCAGGATATTCATTTCTTGTTTGATAGGTACTGATGCACCTTTGGGATAATGTATCAGGTACCATTGCTTGAGCCTCACTAAAAATGTTCCTTGTCAGTTCCTAGCTTCTCTAAGATGGCTGAGAAGTCTGTTGAGAGGGGGGAGATCCAAACCAGTTCTATGAAGAGGGCAAACCGTGTGTGAAGTCACTGGTGTTTTGAAGATGATCTGGTAGTGTCCTAGCTTCTCTAACATGGCTGTGAAGTCAGTTGAGAGGGGAGACTCAAAACTAGTTACATGAAGAGGTGAAGCTGAGTTGAAGTGTGCGCAAAGCATGAAGTGTTGCTGCACCTATTAGGCCGTGATCCAGAGCTTCTTGTGTCCAACCACACTGGTTCTAAGGCACAAGAGCTCACTGGCCAATCCCTAGGCTTTGGGAGAGCTCTACTCTTTTTCCCTTGCAAGGTTTTGTCCCAATGGGTTTTCCTTGTAAGGTTTTTAATGAGGGAGACTCTTCAGAGTTCCAAGCTTGGCTTAGGATCTCCTAATTCAAGCTTGAGGGGAGTGTTGAACTGAAGAGAGATAAAGCTTAACTTGAAGAAAGAAATGAAGCCAAAGGAGTGGTTTGGAGGAGCTTGGGTCTTGGATAAAGATAAGGCAAGATCATTCAGAGATTGTCTATCAAGGCTTCATGAAGGTTTAAAGAAGTCTAGAAGTATCATGAAGGTTGTGCAAAGATAGGGATTAGTCCAAGAAGGGCTTAGACATCATTTGGAGTAAGATAGGCAATGGGGCAAAGTTAGGGCGAGGTACGGACGGCCTGTCCGTACCAACGCCGTACAAAGCAAGTGGCCATACCAGACTTCCCGGATCGACCAGATTGGAGTTTGGTTCAGTTAAGGCACAAGGAAGCTTAGGGCGTGATCTTGTGACTGTTGGAGAAGCAAGTGGGCGTGAGACAGCTTGTGACAGGCTGGCCAAAAGGTAAAGCACCTTTTGGGCAGGACCACACATGAAGACAATCTTGGCTGTCCAATTCAAGCTAAGCAAATCCGGCCATTGATACCTTATCTGATCTTCTCCCCTTTACAGCTTGCACAAGACCACTTCAAGACCAGATCCTGATCGTCCATCTTCAAGTCCATTATCAACCATTAGATTTAGGTTATGAGATTGCAAATGTAAAACTCATATATAAGTCTTAGATGGCAATTTGTAATGACTTAAGTGAGTAAGGGGGGAAACCCTTCTCCTTCATGTTCTATGAAAGTCTGTTCTTGATACTAAGTCTCTAATCTATTCTCTAAGTCTCTCAGTCTCTTTAATCTCGTTACCTAGTCTCTTTCATACTCTAAATCTCTCCCGATACTCATAAGTCTCAAATCTGTTCACATAAACTCTCCTAAACACTTTCTCACACACACCTTGAGTAAATCCTTATAAATCTCACTTAGTCTACAGGAAGTGTAGCATGGGTCATTATGCAATGAGAGATGTGTCTTGTGAGACTCTCTATGGTGATTCAAACAACCAATTCCTGGTTAAGGAAGAGAGAAACTCACAAGAAGAAAGCTATCATAAAAGATGATAGTTATTAGACCATGGAGATGCATAGGTTCATCACAAGCTTAGCTCCTTCTAGTCTTGGTTCTAAGCTTGAGGGGGAGTCTTAATGCATATGATCCATGGTCAGTAACAAGTCTTGCAAAGGCTTCTACAAGGATCATCAACCGGACCAAGACAGTGGCGTGTCTAGGCAAGAGGCTGTTCAGAGCAGTCTTGGCGAGTGAGGAAGAAGGCTTTCCATCAATGCAGCTTCAATGAGAGGTGATTGAGGAAAAGCTGATGAATCCATTCTGCCTTTCCAAGAAGTTGGTGATGCCATGAAGATGGTGCATTGGCCGAGTTAGGAAACTCACAAAAACACAAGGGAAGTTCCCTTAGACTTTTAAAACTTTTCATTCATCTTATTCATTGCTTGTGCTTGAAAAGATACTTAAAATGATTATGATTGAATTGTGAGATTGTGTGCATCAAGTGTGATGCAGGATATTCATTTTCTTGTTTTTGATAGGTACTGATGCACCTTTGGGATAATGTATCAGGTACCATTGCTTGAGCCTCACTAAAGGTGTCCTGGTTATCACTTTTAGAGTAATGAAGAGTAATCTGAGTGTTTAGAATAGATTTAAGAGAGACTAGAGAAGAACGAGTGTAGAGAGTAAGGTTTAGAGAACAAGACTAAGAGTAAGCCATGAGGCAAAGATAAGCTGAACTGTCTGATTTTTATTATGGAGAGATTACATATTTATATGGATCAGCATACGAGGGTTTTGTAATAGTGAAAGCAAATCCTAGAGACTAAGCATGTGGAGTCAAACCAAGGAGAGGCGCGCTTCATTTGAATGAACGGAGGTGAGGCTTTACACGCTTGATGCCAAAGGTATCTTTGCCTAGATTGCTCCTTTTGCCTTTACAGCTAGCAACAGCTCAAGCCGCGTCCCAACCTTATCCTCCAACGGTCATATCCTAAAGCCTCTTCCTCTTGTAGAGTCATCGCCACTTTAGGATAGATGTGAGCTTTGCTTTCCTCCCCAAGGTACCTAAGTTGTACGGCCTTGCCCTATCCGTACACTCTCCTTAATTCACACAACTACTCCTTCTTCCTTGATCTCTCTTCTCATGTAAACCCTTGATCCTTTCACTTAATCATCTCCAAACTTAACACTTCCCCTCAAGCTTAGCTTTGTGAAAGACTAAGCTTGGATAGCCATGAGATCTCCTCATTAAAAACCTCACCAAGGAAAACCCATTGGGACAAACCTTGATGAGGGAAAAAGAGTAAAGACCTCACAGCCAAAGGGGATCAGCTCCTTCTCTTCCCAAGATCAATGAGGCCCAACCTGATGTGAATGGACTCCATTGTCTTCTGTCTCGCAGCCTTAGTGAACACATCAACCAACTGATCTTCACTTCTTGTGTAGCATGGCAGGATGACTCCTAAGATGATCATCTGCCTCACCTTGTGGCAATCCATTTTCAATGGCTTGGTTCTCTCATGGAAACCGAGTTTGGAGGCAATGTGGATGGCAGCTTGGTTATCACAATGCATTGTCATTGGCGTGGCTTGATCAATCTCCAAATGCTTCAAGATACCTTTGATCCACACCAGCTCGTTGGTAAGCTTCAGCATAGCTCTATACTCAGCCTCTGCACTTGAGCAAGACACCACCTTCTGCTTCTTACTCTTCCAAGTAACCAAGTTTGCCTCCAATGATGTGCAACAGCCTGTGGTTGATCTCCTGTGGCTCTATCACCAGCCCAATCCGCATCACAGTATCAAAACCACTTCAGTGCTCCCATTGCAACCCATCCATACTCCTTGATCAGGTGAGCCGTTGAGATACATCAAGATCCTCCTCCCTATGCGCCAGTGATGCTCCTTAGGCACTTGCATGTGTTGGCTCACCTGATTCACAACAAAACAAATGTCAGGTCTAGTTATGGTAAGGTAAATCAATTTACCAACTAGTTTTCTATAGAGTTTAGGATCCTGATAAGGTTTGGCTGTCTTCAATCTCCCCTCTCGTGGGACTTTGTAGCCACCTCCATAGGCATCCTTGCTGTCTTGCCTCCATAAGCACCTGCACCTTTCAAAAGATCAAGTGTATACTTCCTTTGGGACATGAACAACCCTTCCTTGATCTACATATCTCAATCCCAAGAAATTTTCATTCTCCCAGGTCTTTAATCTCAAACATGGATTTAAGGAACTCCTTGGTTGCTATGATACCTTCCTTATCACTTCCTGTGATAATGATATCATCAACATACACAAGGAGTGCAATCATACCTGAGGGAGTGGTGAGAGTGAAGAGGGTGTGGTCTAGTTCAGACCTCTTGAAGCCTCGGCCATTCAGAGTAGTACTCACCTTGTGTGTACCAAGCTCTTGGTGATTGCTTCAGTCCATAGATAGCTTTCTTCAGTCTCAACACATTCCCTCTCTTCACTAAGTGTTCCAAGCCTGGAGGTGGATGCATATACACTTCATCCTCCAGCTCCCTTTAGAAATGCATTCTTCACATCCATTTTCCATAAGCCCCATCCAAGGTTCACAGCTAAGCTTAAGACAATCCGGATTGTGTGTAGTTTAGCTACTGGTGCAAAGGTCTCAATGTAATCTTTTCCATAAGTTGAGTAAAGCCTCTTGCAACAATCTTGACTTCTTCCTCTCACCTTTCTATCACTTTTAGTGATGTTAAGAGTAATCTGAGTGTTTAGAGAAGATTAGAATAAGTTTAGAGAAGATTAAAGTATGAAATGAGATTAAGAGTCTAGAGAGAGAAACTTTGAGAGAGACTAAGAGAGACTCATTTGCTTGATTTATTATTATGGAGAGATTACATATTTATATGGATCAGCATACAAGGGTTTTGTAATAGTGAAAGCAAATCCTAAAGACTAACATGTGGAGTCAAACCAAGGAGAGGCGCGCTTCATTTGAATGAACGGAGGTGAGGCTTTACACGCTTGATGCCAAAGGCATCTTTGCCTAGATGCTCCTTTTGCCTTTACAGCTAGCAACAGCTTAAGCCGCGTCCCAACCTTATCCTTCAACGGTCATATCCTAAAGCCTCTTCCTCTTGTAGAGTCATCGGCCACTTTAGGATAGATGTGAGCTTTGCCTTTCTTCCCAAGGTACCTAAGTTGTACGGCCTTTGCCTTATCCGTACACTTCTCCTTAACTTCACACAACTACTCCATTTCTTCCTTTGATCTCTCTTCTCATGTAAACCCTTGATTCTTTCACTTAATCATCTCCATAACTTAACACTTTCCATCAGCCTTATACTTGATTGTGAAGATCCATCTACTAGTCACAGCCTTCTTCCCTTTTGGTAACTCACTCTCATACCATGTATCATTCTTGATCATAGCTCCTGCCTCAGCTCCAACTGATTCCTTCCATTCTTTATCCATCATTGCCTCTTCATAGCTTCTTGGTATGTAGTTCTCATCCAAGTTTACCATAAAAGCACAATGTTCTTCAGGGTATTGAGCAAAGGAACACACAGCTTGAGAAGGATGCTCCACAGCCTGGCATTGTAGTACACTCTCGTGCTTACCCAGTTGGAAGCATCTCTCCTAATCCGTGTGCTTCTTCTCAATGCTGGTTCCACTTCCACTTGTGATTCTTCTCCACTTTCTTGTGGTACAGAAGTAGACACTTCAACTGCCTCTTCTTCTCCTAGCTGACTTGCTTCAGCTCCATCTTGCTGAAGTGTCTACTTCTGTACCACAAGAAAGTGGAGAAGAATCACAAGTGGAAGTGGATCCAGCATTGAGAAGAAGCACACGGATTAGGAGAGATGCTTCCAACTGGGTAAGCACGAGAGTGTACTAAATGCCCAGGCTGTGGAGCATCCTTCTCAAGCTGTGTGTTCCTTTTCAATGCTGGTTCCACTTCCACTTGTGATTCTTCTCCACTTTCTTGTGGTACAGAAGTAGACACTTCAACTGCCTCTTCTTCTCCTAGCTGACTTGCTTCAGCTCCATCTTGCTGTTCACTTACTTCCACATCTTGATCATGTGTACCAGATGCTCCACTACTCTCTTGAGTTGTCTCTTGAGTTGAGAAACAAGCTTGAAGCTAGGAGTACTAAGGCAATGTTTATTGGCTACTTTACAACTCAAAAGGGATACAAGTGTTATAATCTAGACACAAGAAGGGTGCTGGTATCAAGGGATGTGAAGTTTGTTGAAGAGAGAGGGTACTATGAGGAGCAAAACAAAGAAGACTTGAAGGATCTTACCTTGGAGAGAGCCACTACCTTGCGGATCATCTTAGAAAGTATTGGGGTCAAGGTAAGGCAAGATCAGCAAGGACCTGGCAGTAACCCAGGATGTCAACCACCGAATGGTGGAAGTTCACTAACTTCCACATCTTGATCATGTGTATCAGATGCTCCACTACTCTCTTGAGTTGTCTCTGGTATGAGATTAAGAGATCCTTAGAGTAATCAGAATAAAAGAGAGAGTTTAAGAAGTGATTTAGAGAAGTTTGTGAAAGATTAAGAGACTAGAGAGAGCCGTTTAGTGTCTAAGAGAGAATCATTGCTTAAGAGATTTGAGAGACTCAGAACTGCTTAATCTTTATTAGTGTTGATGAGTTACAATATATAGGAGAGCTACGAGGGTTTACAAATCGCAAAGTTAAGGAGTAAGCATGTGAAGTCAAGGTAAAGGATTCAAATCAACCATTAGGAGGCATCACACGCTTATGGCATCTTGGACTAAAGGTGCTTTAGCTTTCCAGCCTGTCCCAGCCTGGCAATGCGCGTCCCTTATCTCTTAAACGGTCTGATCCTTCTCCACTTGAGTAACTCTTCCATAGTTACCGTTTCACTTGTGCAAGGTAAGTTTAGGTTGCGGCTTGGATGGTACGGACTGTACGGCTTGTACGGCCTTGTACGGACGTCCGTACCATGCTCTCCCTAAACTCCCTTAAGCTTCCTCATCTCCTTTCCTCTTCAACTCCTTAGCTCTTCATACATATACTCAGCTCAACTCAACACTCCCCCTCAAGCTTAGCTTTGTGAAAGCTTAAGCTTGGAATGCCACAAGATCTTCCTCATTAAAAACCTCACCAAAGAAAACCCAATGGGATAAAACTTTGATGAGGGAAAAAGAGTAAAGACCTTGCAGCTAAGGGGATTAGCTCCTTCTCTTCCCAAGATCAATGAGGCCCAACCTGATGTGAATGGACTCCATTGTCTTCTGTCTTGCAGCCTTGGTAAACACATCCGCTAACTGATCTTCACTCCTTGTGTAGCATGGCAAGATGACTCCTAAGATGATCATCTGCCTCACCTTGTGACAGTCAACTTCAATGTGCTTGGTTCTCTCATGGAACACCGAGTTGGAGGCAATGTGAATGGCGGCTTGGTTGTCACAATGCATGGTCATTGGCGTGGCTTGATCAATCTCCAAATGCTTCAAGATGCCTTTGATCCATACTAACTCGTTGGTGAGCTTCAGCATCGCTCTATACTCAGCTTCTGCACTTGAGCAAGACACCACCTTCTGCTTCTTACTCTTCCAAGTCACCAAGTTGCCTCCAATGAATGTGCAATAGCCTGTGGTTGATCTCCTGTCTGCTCTATCACCAGCCCAATCCGCATCACAGTATCCCACCACTTCAGTGCTTCCATTGCAGCCCATCCATACTCCTTGATCAGGTGAGCCGTTGAGATACATCAAGATCCTCTCCACCATGCGCCAATGATGTTCCTTAGGCACTTGCATGTGTTGACTCACCTGATTCACAGCAAAACAAATGTCAGGTCTAGTTATAGTAAGATAAATCAATTTGCCAACTAGTTTTCTATAGAGTTTAGGATCCTGATAAGGTTTGCTGTCTTCAATCTCCCCCTCTCGTGGGACTTTGTAGCCATCCTCCATAGGCATCCTTGCTGTCTTGCCTCCATAAGCACCTGCACCTTTCAAAAGATCAAGTGTATACTTCCTTTGGGACATGAACAAACCTTCCTTGGATCTACATATCTCAATTCCAAGAAAGTATTTCATTTCTCCCAAGTCTTTAATCTCAAACATGGATTTAAGAAACTCCTTGGTTGCTATGATACCTTCCTTATCACTCCCTGTGATAATGATATCATCAACACAAGGAGTGCAATCATACCTGAGGGAGTCGTGAGTGTGAAGAGGGTGTGATCTAGTTCAGACTTCTTGAAGCCTCGGCCATTCAGAGTAGTGCCCAACTTGTTGTACCAAGCTCTTGGTGATTGCTTCAGCCCATAGATAGCTTTCTTCAGTCTCAACACATTCCCTCTCTTCACTAAGTGTTCAAGGCCTGGAGGTGGATGCATAAACACTTCATCCTCAAGTTCACCTTGTAGAAATGCATTCTTCACATCCATTTGCCATAACCCCCATCCAAGATTCACAGCCAAGCTTAGTACAATCCGGATTGTGTGTAGTTTAGCTACTGGTGCAAAGGTTTCTATGTAATCTTCTCCATAAGTTTGAGTGAAACCTCTTGCAACTAGCCTTGACTTCTTCCTCTCAATCTTTCCATCCGCTTTGTACTTGATTGTGAATATCCATCTACTAGTCACAGCCTTCTTCCCTTTTGGTAACTCACTCTCATACCATGTATCATTCTTGATCATAGCTCCTGCCTCAGCTCCAACTGACTCCTTCCATTCTTTATCCATGATTGCTTCTTCATAGCTTCTTGGGATGTAGTTCTCATCCAAGTTAACCATGAAGGCACAATGTTCTTCTGGATATTGAGCAAAGGAGCACACGGCTTGAGAAGGGTGCTCCACAGCTTGGGCATTGTAGTACACTCTCGTGTTTACCCAGCTAGAAGGATCCTTCCTTATCCTAGTGCTCCTTCTTAGTGGCTGCACAACCGGTTCTTCTTCCTGTTGTTCTTCTACCACTTCATCTTGAGAAGGTGTTTGCCTCACACCATGATCATGACCATGACCATCAGAGCCTATGCTCTCTTCTCCTTCATTCTCTACTCCTCCTTCATCCTGATTAGCCTCTTGCATAGGCTCCTCATGCTCCTCTCCTCCCTCATGATCAAGGTGGGATGGTGAACCAACTTCAGGAGGTGTAGTTGCGTGATTCCTCGGATCCTGGGATGTACTGATTCCAAGACCTTCAAGGATGATCCGCAAGGTGGTGGCCTTGTCTGATGTTAAGTCCTTCAGGTCTTCTTGGTTCTTTTCTTCATAGTATCCTCTATCTTCCAAGAACTTCACATCTCTAGATACAAGAACTCTCCTTGCTATAGGATCATAGCATTTGTATCCTTTCTGTGTAGCTGAGTATCCTATGAACACAGCCTTAGTACTTCTTGCTTCTAGCTTGTTGATCATCTCTCCTGGTTTGAGCACAAAGCATAGGCATCCAAAGACTCGCAAGTAATCAAGTGCTGGTTTGTACCTGTTCAGAACTTCAAATGGAGCATTCTCATTCAGAACCTTGGTTGGAGTTCTGTTTATCAAGTAACAAGCAGTGGCAACCGCATCACTCCAAAATCTCTTTGGAACATTACTCTGAAACATAAGAGACCTTGCCACTTCCATGAGGTGCCTATTCTTCCTCTCAGCCACTCCATTTTGCTGTGGAGTATACGGACAGCTTGTTTGATGTAGGATCCCATGTTGTGATAAGTGTTGCTTGAATGCATGACTTGTGTACTCTCCTCCATTATCTGATCTCAAAATTTTAATCTTAGCATGATAATGGTTAGTTACATAAGTTTGAAAGTTCCTAAATGCATCAAGTACCCTATCTTTGGTCTGAATTAAGGTTAACCAGGTGTATTTGGATTTTTCATCAATGAATGTGACAAAATACTTATAACTATCTCTAGATAAGCAAGGGGCAGTCCACACATCTGAATGAATTAGATCAAAGCAATTATCATAAACGGTAGTAGACTTTTGAAACACAGTTCTACAATGCTTGCCTAAAATACAAGCTTCACAATCTTTGTTCTCAAACACAACACCTGGTACCATTAAGTTCAAAGCTTTAACATGAGGGTGTCCTACTCTAGCATGCCACAATGCATTTTTATTCAACAAAGAAGCAGAAGTAAACGAGCAACTATAATCAGGAACAGAAGTGAGTTCTTCAAGCATATAGAGATCTCCCTTAGTCACCCCTTTCCCAATCAATCTGCTGCTCTCAATATCCTGAAACTTCACATCATTAGGACTAAAGATAACATTGCATTGTAAATCATTAGTACATTTCTTCACAGATAATAGGTTTGATGTGAATTCAGGCATGTAAAAAGCTCTAGATTCTTTGTTAAACAACTTAAGCTTTCCTATTCCTCTAATAGGTATCTTATCCCCATTTGCTATCATCACATGCCCATGCGTAGGTTCTATATCCTTAATCAAGTTCTCATCACTTATCATATGATGTGATGCACCAGAATCAACAATCAATGGTTTACCTACTCGTTTAGCATTATGACATAGATTACTAAGTAATGGATGCATCCTATCAGTTCTAGCAATGTGAGCATTTCTATACTCATTCCTAGCTTCTAACCGTTCTACTAGTTCTCTAATCAAGTGATCATCCTTATATGCAATCATAGAAGCTCCAAAGGAATAACCATAAGTGTTACCGTTTTCCTTTAGCATTTTGAAGAGAGCATCAAGGTCTGATCTCTTGATGTAGTCATCATTGCTGCGTGAGCTTGAGGCGCCCGTGTAAGCCACCAGAGACTTCCCATTCCCATCATTGCCTCCAAGCCCATCCACTTCACTCGTCTTGCTGGTGCCAGCTCCACTTGAACCTTCAGTCACATTTGCCCTTCCCTCACGCTCCTTCATGAACTTGGCCGGCTTGAGGTGTGGGTGTAGTATCCAGCATTGGCTCTTCTTATGACCATGCTTCTTGCAATGATCACAGTTGCCATTGAACTTCCTCTCCTCGTACTTCCCGTGAGATGCCTTGTTTGCTTGTGGAGCCTCGGTTGAGTCCTCATGAGCTGCTTGATTGGCAAGAGAGAGCTCCCCCTTTCCTCCAAACAACCCCATAGATCCCTGCTCCCTTTGGATTTGCGCACACACCTCCTCAAGGTCCGGAAGCTTGTCTGACCTCAACATGTGCTGGATGAGTTGAGTGTAGGCCGGGTTCAGTGTGAGAAGTAACCCAAAGACCTTGTCTTGCTCGCGCCTCTCATTCAACTGATCTGGATCAGTTGTGCTCGGCCTCAGCATCTCCAGCTCTGACCATAAGGACCTGAACCTCCCCAAGTGCTTAGTGAACTCCATGTCCTCTTGTGCAAGACGGTTGATCGCTAGCTTCACTTCAAACACACGGCTGAGGTTGGAAGTGTTCCCATACACCTTCTTCAGCGTGTCCCACAGCTCTTTGGCTGATTCACAGTAGCTGTAGGCATCCAAGATAGCTGGGTCCAAGGATGCGTGTAGAACCGTCATCACCAGCATGTCTTCTTGTTGCCATTTCTCCACAGCCGCTTCATTGGAGACCTCTTCTTGATCTCCTCCCTGAGTAATGAGTTTCGGAGCCTCCCCTGTTGTGATGTGCCCCCACAAACCCTTACTTCCCACCGCAGTCTTCACCATCCGAGACCACACAAGGTAGTTGCTACCTTTGAAAGTAACCGCTACCTTCATCCTCATGTTCATCCCATGTTCCATCTTTGCTTGACTTGAAAACTTGAATCTTGAATCTCGTACACACCAACCTTGAGTCTAGAATCACGCAAACACACAGAACGTAGCACAGCTTCAACTAGAACGTATCCCAGCTTCAACACCTCAAAACTACTCGCGTGTAGCTTCAAAGCCGTTAGCTTGGAACTCTCTAAAGATCAAACCCCAGATTCAAATGAACCTGGCTCTGATACCATATGAGATTAAGAGATCCTTAGAGTAATCAGAATAAAAGAGAGAGTTTAAGAAGTGATTAAGAGAAGTTTGTGAAAGGTTAAGAGACTAGAGAGAGCCGTTTAGTGTCTAAGAGAGAACCATAGTGTCTAAGAGATTAGAGAGACTCAAACTGCTTAATCTTTATTAGTGTTGATGAGTTACAATATATAGGAGAGCTACTAGGGTTTACAAATCGCAAAGTTAAGGAGTAAGCATGTGAAGTCAAGGTAAAGGATTCAAATCAACCACTAAGAGGCATCACACGCTTATGGCATCTTGGACTAAAGGTGCTTTAGCTTTCCAGCCTGTCCCAGCCTGGCAATGCGCGTCCCTTATCTCTTAAACGGTCTGATCCTTCTCCACTTGAGTAACTCTTCCATAGTTACCGTTTCACTTGTGCAAGGTAAGTTTAGGTTGCGGCTTGGATGGTACGGACTGTACGGCTTGTACGGCCTTGTACGGACGTCCGTACCATGCTCTCCCTAAACTCCCTTAAGCTTCCTCATCTCCTTTCCTCTTCAACTCCTTAGCTCTTCATACATATACTCAGCTCAACTCAACATCTGGTTCACTCCTTTCCCCCCCATGATCAGAAGTGGGAGTTGCTGAACTTCCACCATTCGGTGGTTGAGATCCTGGGTTACTGCCAGGTCCTTGCTGATCTTGCCTTACCTTGACCCCAATACTTTCTAAGATGATCCGCAAGGTAATGGCTCTCTCCGAGGTAAGATCCTTCAAGTCTTCTTTGTTTTGCTCCTCATAGTACCCTCTCTCTGTTGAGAAGAGTTCAATATACAAGTGTGAAGTAGTAAGGGGTGAAGACTGAAGAGAGTATGTTAAGCATTGGTGTGATGGGAGAGGTTCACATTGGCATGACCGTACAAGGCCGTACAAGGCCGTACGGTCCGTACACATTCAGACAGGTGAAACCTCGACCGCGGTTACAAGAAGTTACCCAAGTAACTTATGGGAAGAGAAGGGGCTTTGGCTGATGAATCAGACCGTTGGAGGATAAGAGAGGCGCGGCTTTACAGGCTGGCACAGCTGGAAAGGCAAGAGCATCTTTGTCCAAGATCCTAGATGCTCCAAGCATGTGGGAACTCTGATTGGCCGAGTTAAAGAGAGTTTATCCTAACCTTGTTGACCTCACATGCTTAGCTCCTCTTTATGATTTCGAAAACCCTAATGATCTCTCACTATATATTGTAACTCTTGTCATTAATAATAGACATACAGTTCTGAGTCTATCTCTCTACATTCATACTCTCTTAATCATGATTCTCACCTAAACTCTTCATAATCTCACATTCTGTTCCTTAATCTTCTCTAAATCATTTCATTCTCTTAATCTAATACTCTAAGGAAGCATGAAGAACTGACATCACCATCATGTCCTCTTGCTCCCACCTCTCAACTGGATCCTTTGCTGTCTCATCCTTGTCTTCTTCTTGAGCAACCGGCTTTGGGGGCGTTCCTGAGGTAATGTGTCCCCACAAGCATTTGCTTCCAACTGCGGTCTTCACCATCCGTGACCACACTAGGTAGTTGTTCCCCTTGAACACCACCGCCACCTTCATCTTCATCCCACTATCCATCTTGAAGCAGCTAGACGTAAACAGCTTGCTAAATCTTGGACTGAGAGTAGTAATCACACCAACAAGACTCAAAACACAACCGGAGAAGACTTGAAGCTTGAATCTTCAACGCTCAGCTCCTAGCTTTTATCCTTTGTCTTAATACAAATCTCAACAAGAACTCAGATTCTCATGAACCTGGCTCTGATACCATATCACTTTTAGAGTAATGAAGAGTAATCTGAGTGTTTAGAATAGATTTAAGAGAGATTAGAGAAGAAACGAGTGTAGAGAGTAAGGTTTAGAGAACAAGACTAAGAGTAAGCCATGGAGGCAAAGATAAGCTGAACTGTCTGATTTATTATTATGGAGAGATTAAATATTTATATGGATCAGCATACAAGGGTTTTGTAATAGTGAACGCAAATCCTAGAGACTAAGCATGTGGAGTCAAACCAAGGAGAGGCGCGCTTCATTTGAATGAACGGAGGTGAGGCTTTACACTCTTGATGCCAAAGGTATCTTTGCCTAGATGCTCCTTTTGCCTTTACAGCTAGCAACAGCTCAAGCCGTGTCCCAACCTTATCCTCCAACGGTCATATCCTAAAGCCTCTTCCTCTTGTAGAGTCATCGGCCACTTTAGGATAGATGTGAGCTTTGCCTTTCCTCCCAA
Source organism: Brassica rapa (assembly GCF_000309985.2). NCBI lineage: Eukaryota > Viridiplantae > Streptophyta > Magnoliopsida > Brassicales > Brassicaceae > Brassica > Brassica rapa. The sequence continues at coordinate 15,149 of NW_022610623.1, forward strand.
GGTACCTAAGTTGTACGGCCTTTGCCCTATCCGTACACTTCTCCTTAACTTCACACAACTACTCCATTTCTTCCTTTGATCTCTCTTCTCATGTAAATCAAGCTTCTCACAAAGTGATTCATCCTGGTTTGATTGGAACGACGAAGAAGCTGTGCTATTCCCAAACTGGGAAACCGGAATCACCTGATTTGAAAGTGGGATAACTTCTTCATCCCAAATCCTATGAGATTTATTCAACTTCCTGGTGATTCTCCACCTCTTTATGTATCCAAATCAAGCTTCTCACAAAGTGATTCATCCTGGTTTGATTGGAACGACGAAGAAGCTGTGCTATTCCCAAACTGGAAAACTGGAATCACCTGATTTGAAAGTGGGATAACTTCTTCATCCCAAATCCTATGAGATTTATTCAACTTCCTGGTGATTCTCCACCACTTTATGTATCCAAATCAAGCTTCTCACAAAGTGATTCATCCTGGTTTGATTGGAACGACGAAGAAGCTGTGCTATTCCCAAACTGGGAAACTGGAATCACCTGATTTGAAAGTGGGATAACTTCTTCATCACAACTCCTATGACATTTATTCAACTACCTGGTGATTCTCCAACACTTTATGTATCCAAATCAAGCTTCTCACAAAGTGATTCATCCTGGTTTGATTGGAACGACGAAGAAGCTGTGCTATTCCCAAACTGGGAAACTGGAATCACCTGATTTGAAAGTGGGATAACTTCTTCTTGCCAACTCCTATGAGATTTATTCAACTTCCTGGTGATTCTCCACCACTTTATGTATCCAAATCAAGCTTCTCACAAAGAGATTCATCCAGGTTTGATTGGAACGACGAAGAAGCTGTGCTATTCCCAAACTGGGAAACTTGAATCACCTGATTTGAAAGTGGGATAACTTCTTCTTGCCAACTCCTATGAGATTTATTCAACTTCCTCGTGATTCTCCACCACTTTATGTATCCAAATCAAGCTTCTCACAAAGAGATTCATCCAGGTTTGATTGGAACGACGAAGAAACTGTGCTATTCCCAAACTGGGAAACTGGAATCACCTGATTTGAAAGTGGGATAACTTCTTCTTGCCAACTCCTATGAGATTTATTCAACTTCCTGGTGATTGTCCACCAGTTTATGTATCTAAATCAAGCTTCTCACAAAGAGATTCATCCTGGTTTGATTGGAACGACGAAGAGGCTGTGCTATTACCAAACTAGGAAACTGGAATCACCTGATTTGAAAGTGGGATAACTTCTTCTTGCCAACTCCTATGAGATTTATTCAACTTCCTGGTGATTCTCGACAAGTTTATGTATCTAAATCAAGCTTCTCACAAAGAGATTCATCCTGGTTTGATTGGAACGACGAAGAAGCTGTTCTATTCCCAAACTGGGAAAGTGGAATCACCTGATTTGAAAGTGGGATAACTTCTTCATCCAAACTGCTATGAGATTTATTCAACTTCCTGGTGATTCTCCAGCACTTTATGTATCCAAAGTAAAGCTTCTCACAAAGTGATTCATCCAGGTTTGACTGGAACGACAAAGAAGCTGTGCTATTCCCAAACTGGGAAACCAGAATCACCTGATTTGAAAGTGGGATAACTTCTTCATCCCAACTCCTATGAGATTTATTCAACTTCCTGGTGATACTCCACCACTTTATGTATCCAAATCAAGCTTCTTACAAAGTGATTCATCCTGGTTTGATTGGAACGACGAAGAAGCTGTGCTATTCCCAAACTGGGAAACTGGAATCACCTGATTTGAAAGTGGGATAACTTCTTCATCCCAACTCCTATGAGATTTATTCAACTTCCTGGTGATTCTCCACCACTTTATGTATCCAAATCAAGCTTCTCACAAAGTGATTCATCCTGGTTTGATTGGAAAGACGAAGAAGCTGTGCTATTCCCAAACTGGGAAACTGGAATCACCTGATTTGAAAGTGGGATAACTTCTTCTTGCCAACTCCTATGAGATTTATTCAACTTCCTGGTGATTCTCCACCACTTTATGTATCCAAATAAAGCTTCTCACAAAGTGATTCATCCAGGTTTGGCTGGAACGACAAAGAAGCTATGGTATTCCCAAACTGGGAAACCGGAATCACCTGATTTGAATGTGGGATAACTTCTTCATCCCAACTCCTATGAGATTTATTCAACTTCCTGGTTATTCTCCACCACTTTATGTATCCAAATCAAGCTTCTCACAAAATGATTCATCCTGGTTTGATTGGAACGACGAAGAAGCTGTGCTATTCCCAAACTGGGAAACTGGAATCACCTGATTTGAAAGTGGGATAACTTCTTCATCACAACTCCTATGAGATTTATTCAACTACCTGGTGATTCTCCACCACTTTATGTATCCAAATCAAGCTTCTCACAAAGTGATTCATCCTGGTTTGATTGGAACGACGAAGAAGCTGTGCTATTCCCAAACTGGGAAACTGGAATAACCTGACTTGAAAGTGGGATCACTTCTTCTTGCTAACTCCTATGAGATTTATTCAACTTCCTGGTGATTCTCCACCACTTTATGTATCCAAATCAAGCTTCTCACAAAGTGATTCATCCTGGTTTGATTGGAACGACGAAGAAGCTGTGTTATTCCCAAACTGGGAAACTGGAATCACCTGATTTGAAAGTGGGATAACTTCTTCTTGCCAACTCCTATGAGATTTATTCAACTTCCTGGCGATTCTCCACCAGTTTATGTATCGAAATCAAGCTTCTCACAAAGAGATTCTATGAGATTAAGAGATCCTTAGAGTAATCAGAATATAAGAGAGTGTTTAAGTAGAGATTAGGAAGAGTTTATGAAAGATTAAGAGACTAGAGAGCCGTTTAGTGTCTAAGAGAGAATCATTGTGTCTTAAGAGATTTGAGAGACTCAGAACTGCTTAATGTTATTAATGAGTGAGGTTACATATTTATAAGAGAGCTACAAGGGTTTCCAAGACTCGAAATGGGCACTATTGAAGCATGTGGAGTCAAAGGTTGCTTTAGGGATGGACGGATAAGAGGACTCGCATGCTTCCTCTCTTTACAGCCTGTCACAGCCTGACATGCTCTTCCCTTATCCTCTCAACGTTCTGATCCTTCTCCTCTTGAGTAACTCTTCCGCGTTTACCATTTCACTTGGGCAATGCATGGTAAGTTTTGGTCGAGGCTTGGATGGTACGGACTGTACGGCTTGTACGGCCTTGTACGGACGTCCGTACCATACTCTCTCTAAACTCCACTCTGCCTCATCTCTTCATCTCCTCAACTCCTCTTCTCTTCTCACGTATATGCTGAACTCAACTCAACACTCCCCCTCAAGCTTAGCTTTGTGAAAGCCTAAGCTTGGAAAGCCACAAGATCTTCCTCATTATAAACCTCACCAAAGGAAACCCAATGGGATAAAACTTTGATGAGGGAAAAAGAGTAAAGACCTTGCAGCTAAGGGGATTAGCTCCTTCTCTTCCCAAGATCAATGAGGCCCAACCTGATGTGAATGGACTCCATTGTCTTCTGTCTTGCAGCCTTGGTGAACACATCCGCTAACTGATCTTCACTCCTTGTGTAGCATGGCAAAATGACTCCTAAGATGATCATCTGCCTCACCTTGTGACAATCAACTTCAATGTGCTTGGTTCTCTCATGGAACACCGAGTTGGATGCAATGTGAATGGCGGCTTGGTTGTCACAATGCATGGTCATTGGCGTGGCTTGATCAATCTCCAAATGCTTGAAGATGCCTTTGATCCACACTAGCTCGTTTGTGAGCTTCAGCATAGCTCTATACTCAGCTTCTGCACTTGAGCAAGACACCACCTTCTGCTTCTTGCTCTTCCAAGTCACCAAGTTGCCTCCAATGAATGTGCAATAGCCTGTGGTTGATCTCCTGTCTGCTCTATCACCAGCCCAATCCGCATCACAGTATCCCACCACTTCAGTGCTTCCATTGCAGCCCATCCATACTCCTTGATCAGGTGAGCCGTTGAGATACATCAAGATCCTCTCCACCATGCGCCAGTGATGTTCCTTAGGCACTTGCATGTGTTGACTCACCTGATTCACAGCAAAACAAATGTCAGGTCTAGTTATAGTAAGATAAATCAATTTGCCAACTAGTTTTCTATAGAGTTTAGGATCCTGATAAGGTTTGCTGTCTTCAATCTCCCCCTCTCGTGGGACTTTGTAGCCATCCTCCATAGGCATCCTTGCTGTCTTGCCTCCATAAGCACCTGCACTTTTCAAAAGATCAAGTGTATACTTCCTTTGGGACATGAACAAACCTTCCTTGGATCTACATATCTCAATTCCAAAAAAGTATTTCATTTCTCCCAAGTCTTTAATCTCAAAGATGGATTTAAGAAACTCCTTGGTTGCTATGATACCTTCCTTATCACTTCCTGTGATAATGATATCATCCACATACACAAGGAGTGCAATCATACCTGAGGAAGTCGTGAGTGTGAAGAGGGTGTGATCTAGTTCAGACTTCTTGAAGCCCCGGCCATTTAGAGTAGTGCTCAACTTGTTGTACCAAGCTCTTGGTGATTGCTTCAGCCCATAGATAGCTTTCTTCAGTCTCAACACATTCCCTCTCTTCACTAAGTGTTCAAGGCCTGGAGGTGGATGCATATACACTTCATCCTCAAGTTCACCTTGTAGAAAGGCATTCTTCACATCCATTTGCCATAACCCCCATCCAAGATTCACAGCCAAGCTTAATACAATCCAGATTGTGTGTAGTTTAGCTACTGGTGCAAAGGTTTCTATGTAATCTTCTCCATAAGTTTGAGTGAAACCTCCTGCAACTAGCCTTGACTTCTTCCTCTCAATCTTTCCATCCGCTTTGTACTTGATTGTGAATATCCATCTACTAGTCACAGCCTTCTTCCCTTTTGGTAACTCACTCTCATACCATGTATCATTCTTGATCATAGCTCCTGCCTTAGCTCCAATTGACTCCTTCCATTATTTATCCATGATTGCTTCTTCAAAGCTTCTTGGGATGTAGTACTCATCCAAGTTAACCATGAAGGCACAATGTTCTTCTGGATATTGAGCAAAGGAGCACACGGCTTGAGAAGGATGCTTCACAGCTTGGGCATTGTAGTACACTCTCGTGTTTACCCAGCTAGAAGGATCCTTCCTTATCCTTGTACTCCTTCTTAGTGACTGCTGCACAACCGGTTCTTCATCCTGTTGTTCTTCTACCACTTCATCTTGAGAAGGTGTTTGCCTCACACCATGATCATGACCATGACCATCAGAGCCTATGCTCTTTTCTCCTTCATTCTCTACTCCTCCTTCATCCTGATTCGCCTCTTGCATAGGTTCCTCATGCTCCTCTCCTCCCTCATGATCAAGGTGGGATGGTGAACCAACTTCAGGAGGTGTAGTTGTGTGATTCCTCGGATCCTGGGATGTACTGATTCCAAGACCTTCAAGGATGATCCGCAAGGTGGTGGCCTTGTCTGATGTTAAGTCCTTCAGGTCTTCTTGATTATTTTCTTCATAGTATCCCCTATCTTCCAAGAACTTCACATCTCTAGATACAAGTACTCTCCTTGCTATAGGATCATAGCATTTGTATCCTTTCTGTGTAGTTGAGTATCCTATGAACACAGCCTTAGTACTTCTTGCTTCTAGCTTGTTGATCATCTCTCCTGGTTTGAGTACAAAGCATAGGCATCCAAAGACTCGCAAGTAATCAAGGGCTGGTTTGTACCTGTTCAGAACTTCAAATGGAGCCTTCTCATTCAGAACCTTGGTTGGGGTTCTGTTTATCAAGTAACAAGCAATGGAAACCGCATCACTCCAAAATCTCTTTGGAACATTACTCTGAAACATAAGAGACCTTGCCACTACCATGAGGTGCCTATTCTTCCTCTCAGCCACTCCATTTTGCTGTGGAGTATACGGACAGCTTGTTTGATGTAGGATCCCATGTTGTGATAAGTGTTGCTTGAATGCATGACTTGTGTACTCTCCTCCATTATCTGATCTCAAAATTTTAATCTTAGCATGATAATGGTTAGTCACATAAGTTTGAAAGTTCCTAAATGCATCAAGTACCCTATCTTTGGTCTGAATTAAGGTTAACCAGCTGTATTTGGATTTTTCATCAATGAATGTGACAAAATACTTATAACTATCTCTAGATAAGCAAGGGGCAGTCCACACATCTGAATGAATTAGATCAAAGCAATTATCATAAACGGTAGTAGACTTTTGAAACACAGTTCTACAATGCTTGCCTAAAATACAAGCTTCACAATCTTTGTTCTCAAACACAACACCTGGTACCATTAAGTTCAAAGCTTTAACATGAGGGTGTCCTACTCTAGCATGCCACAATGCATTTTTATTCAACAAAGAAGCAGAAGTAAACGAGCAACTATAATCAGGAACATAAGTGAGTTCTTCAAGCATATAGAGATCTCCCTTAGTCACCCCTTTCCCAATCAATCTGCTGCTCTCAATATCCTGAAACTTCACATCATTAGGACTAAAGATAACATTGCATTGTAAATCATTAGTACATTTCTTCACAGATAATAGGTTTGATGTGAATTCAGGCATGTAAAAACCTCTAGATTCTTTGTTAAACAACTTAAGCTTTCCTATTCCCTTAATAGGTATCTTATCCCCATTTGCTATCATCACATGCCCATGAGTAGGTTCTATATCCTTAATCAAGTTTTCATCACTTATCATATGATGTGATGCACCAGAATCCACAATCAATGGTTTATATACTCGTTTAGCATTATGACATAGATTACTAAATGATGGATGCATCCTATCAGTTCTAGCAATGTGGGCATTTCCATACTCATTTCTAGCTTCTAACCGTTCGACTAGTTCTCTAATCAAGTGATCATCCTTATATGCAATCATAGAAGCTCCAAAGGAATAACCATAAGTGTTACCGTTTTCCTTTAGCATTTTGAAGAGAGCATCAAGGTCTGATCTCTTGATGTAGTCATCATTGCTGCGTGAGCTTGAGGCGCCCGTGTAAGCCACCAGTGACTTCCCATTCCCATCATTGCCTCCAAGGCCATCCACCTCACTCGTCTTGCTGGTGCCAGCTCCACTTGAACCTTCAGTCACATTTGCCCTTCCCTCACGCTCCTTCATGAACATGGCCGGCTTGAGGTGTGGGTGTAGTATCCAGCATTGGCTCTTCTTATGTCCATGCTTCTTGCAATGATCACAGTTGCCATTGAACTTCCTGTCCTCATACTTCCCGTGAGATGCCTTGTTTGCTTGTGGAGCTTCGGTTGAGTCCTCAAGAGCTGCTTTATTGGCAAGAGAGAGCTCCCCCTTTCCTCCAAACAACCCCATAGATCCCTGCTCCCTTTGGATTTGCGCACACACCTCCTCAAGGTCTGGAAGCTTGTCTGACCTTAACATGTGCTGGATGAGTTGAGTGTAGGCCGGGTTCAGCGTGAGAAGCAACCCAAAGACCTTGTCTTGCTCGCGCCTCTCATTCAACTGATCCGGATCAGTTGTGGTCGGCCTCAGCATCTCCAGCTCTGACCATAAGGACCTGAACCTCCCCAAGTGCTTAGTGAACTCCATATCCTCTTGCACTAGACGGTTGATCGCTTGCTTCACTTCAAACACACGGCTGAGGTTGGAAGTGTTCCCATACACCTTCTTCAGCGTGTCCCACAGCTCTTTGGCTGATTCACAGTAGCTGTAGGCATCCACGATAGCTGGGTCCAAGGATGCGTGTAGAACCGTCATCACCAGCATGTCTTCTTGTTGCCATTTCTCCACAGCCGCTTCATTGGAGACCTCTTCTTGATCTCCTCCCTGAGTAATGAGTTTCGGAGCCTCCCCTGTTGTGATGTGCCCCCACAAACCCTTACTTCCCACCGCAGTCTTCACCATCCGAGACCACACAAGGTAGTTGCTACCTTTGAAAGTAACCGCTACCTTCATCCTCATGTTCATCCCATGTTCCATCTTTGCTCAGCTTGACTTGAAAACTTGAATCTTGAATCTCGTACACATCAACCTTGAGTCTAGAATCACGCAAACACACAGAACGTAGCACAGCTTCAACTACATTGTATCACAGCTTCACCACCTTCAAAGCTACTCGTGTGTAGCTTCAAACCCCAGATTCAAATGAACCTGGCTCTGATACCATATGAGATTAAGAGATCCTTAGAGTAATCAGAATATAAGAGAGTGTTTAAGTAGAGATTAGGAAGAGTTTATGAAAGATTAAGAGACTAGAGAGCCGTTTAGTGTCTAAGAGAGAATCATTGTGTCCTAAGAGATTTGAGAGACTCAGAACTGCTTAATGTTATTAATGAGTGAGGTTACATATTTATAAGAGAGCTACAAGGGTTTCCAAGACTCGAAATGGGCACTATTGAAGCATGTGGAGTCAAAGGTTGCTTTAGGGATGGACGGATAAGAGGACTCGCATGCTTCCTCTCTTTACAGCCTGTCACAGCCTGGCATGCTCTTCCCTTATCCGCTCAACGTTCTGATCCTTCTCCTCTTGAGTAACTCTTCCGCGTTTACCATTTCACTTGGGCAATGCATGGTAAGTTTTGGTCGAGGCTTGGATGGTACGGGCTGTACGGCTTGTACGGCCTTGTACGGACGTCCGTACCATACTCTCTCTAAACTCCACTCGGCCTCATCTCTTCATCTCCTCAACTCCTCTTCTCTTCTCACTTATATGCTTAACTCAACTCACCAGATTCATCCTGGTTTGATTGGAACGACGAAGAAGCTGTCCTATTCCCAAACTGGGAAACTGGAATCACCTGATTTGAAAGTGGGATAACTTCTTCATCCAAACTGCTATGAGATTTATTCAACTTCCTAGTGATTCTCCAGCACTTTATGTATACAAAGTAAAGCTTCTCACAAAGTGATTCATCCAGGTTTGACTGGAACGACAAAGAAGCTGTGCTATTCCCAAACTGGGAAACCGGAATCACCTGATTTGAAAGTGGGATAACTTCTTCATCCCAACTCCTATGAGATTTATTCAACTTCCTGGTGATTCTCCACCACTTTATGTATACAAATCAAGCTTCTCACAAAGTGATTCATCCTGGTTTGATTGGAACGACGAAGAAGCTGTGCTATTCCCAAACTGGGAAACTGGAATCACCTGATTTGAAAGTGGGATAACTTCTTCATCCCAACTCCTATGAGATTTATTCAACTTCCTGGTGATTCTCCACCACTTTATGTATCCAAATCAAGCTTCTCACAAAGTGATTCATCCTGGTTTGATTGGAAAGACGAAGAAGCTGTGCTATTCCCAAACTGGGAAACTGGAATCACCTGATTTGAAAGTGGGATAACTTCCTCTTGCCAACTCCTATGAGATTTATAAAACTTCCTGGTGATTCTCCACCACTTTATGTATCCAAATCAAGCTTCTCACAAAGAGATTCATCCAGGTTTGATTGGAACGACGAAGAAGCTGTGCTATTCCCAAACTGGGAAAATGGAATTACCTGATTTGAAAGTGGGATAACTTCTTTTTGCCAACTCCTATGAGATTTATTCAACTTCCTGGTGATTCTCCACCACTTTATGTATCCAAATCAAGCTTCTCACAGAGAGATTCATCCAGGTTTGATTGGAACGACGAAGAAGCTGTGCTATTCCCAAACTGGGAAACTGGAATCACCTGATTTGAAAGTGGGATAACTTCTACATCACAACTCCTATGAGATTTATTAAACTACCTGGTGATTCTCCACCACTTTATGTATCCAAATCAAGCTTCTCACAAAGTGATTCATCCTGGTTTGATTGGAACGACGAAGAAGCTGTGCTATTCCCAAACTGGGAAACTGGAATCACCTGATTTGAAAGTGGGATAACTTCTTCATCCCAACTCCTATGAGATTTATTCAACTTCCTGGTGATTCTCCACCACTTTATGTATCCAAATCAAGCTTCTCACAAAGTGATTCATCCTGGTTTGATTGGAAAGACGAAGAAGCTGTGCTATTCCCAAACTGGGAAACTGGAATCACCTGATTTGAAAGTGGGATAACTTCTTCTTGCCAACTCCTATGAGATTTATTCAACTTCCTGGTGATTCTCCACCAGTTTATGTATCTAAATCAAGCTTCTCACAAAGAGATTCATCCTGGTTTGAATGGAACGACGAAGAAGCTGTGCTATTACCAAACTGGGAAACTGGAATCACCTGATTTGAAAATGGGATAACTTCTTCTTGCCAACTCCTATGAGATTTATTCAACTTCCTGGTGATTCTCCACCAGTTTATGTATCGAAATCAAGCTTCTCACAAAGAGATTCATCCTGGTTTGATTGGAACGACGAAGAAGCTGTCCTATTCCCAAACTGGGAAACTGGAATCACCTGATTTGAAATTGGGATAACTTCTTCATCCAAACTGCTATGAGATTTATTCAACTTCCTGGTGATTCTCCAGCACTTTATGTATCCAAAGTAAAGCTTCTCACAAAGTGATTCATCCAGGTTTGACTGGAACGACAAAGAAGCTGTGCTATTCCCAAACTGGGAAACCGGAATCACCTGATTTGAAAGTGGGATAACTTCTTCATCCCAACTCCTATGAGATTTATTCAACTTCCTGGTGATTCTCCACCACTTTATGTATCCAAATCAGGCTTCTCACAAAGTGATTCATCCTGGTTTGATTGGAACGACGAAGAAGCTGTGCTATTCCCAAACTGGGAAACTGGAATCACCTGATTTGAAAGTGGGATAACTTCTTCATCCCAACTCCTATGAGATTTATTCAACTTCCTGGTGATTCTCTATGATTTTTAAAGAGATCTCTACTCTGGTAGTATGTGTGTGTGTATAAGCTTCAATGAAGAATGATTAGAGATTGTTCTAGGTGATATAGAGAGAGAGATTGGTGAGAGTGTTTGTGAGTGTATGAGAGACTTTAAGGACAGAGATTAAGAGACTTAAGAGACTAGAGAGACTGACAGAATAAGAGACTGAAGATTAGTGTTTCAGATTAGAGAAGGAGAGGGGAAACCCCCTTACTCACTTAAGGGTTACAAAAACGTCCACACATAGCCTTTATATAGGCTTTACAAGTTTGCAATCATAAACCCTTAATCTAATGGCTAAAAATGACTTGAGAATGAATGGCTAGGATGTAGTCTTGGATCTGGTCTTCACAATCTTGGTGATGGTCTCTGATTGGCTAAAGGAATCTGGTAAGAGAAGCTTGGATGGTTCAGATTGCCCATGTTTGAAATGGATGGATAAGATGGAGCCTTGTGTGTTCCATGGTCAAAAGGTGCTTTACCTTTTGACCAGCTACTTTCCAGCTAGCAACAGGTCACGCCCAGCTCCTCTCTTATCCATTCCCAACAGTCACAAGCTCAGATAACTCCTCCTTGCTCCCTAAGTTTGCACATCTCCATCTCGGGTCAATCCGGGTAAAGTGGTACGGCCTGCTCATCCGTACGGTTGATGGTACGGACCTGATGTCCGTACCTCGCCCTATATTTGCACAACTTCACCAAGCTTCTTCAATAGATGAACCAGATCATGTTTTGGGTTGCCCTAACTTTGCACCAGACCCAAACTCCTCCATACTTCTCTTTTGGCTCCATTTCACTCTTCAAGTCAACACTCCCCCTCAAGCTTGACTTTAGGAGATCCTAAGCCAAGCTTGGAACTCTGAAGAGTCTCCCTCATTAAAAACCTTACAAGGAAAACCCATTGGGACAAAACCTTGCAAGGGAAAAAGAGTAGAGCTCTCCAAAGCCTAGGGATTGGCCAGTGAGCTCTCGTGCCTTAAAACTAATGTGGTTGGACACAAGAAGCTCTGGATCACGGCCTAATAGGTGCAGCAACTCTTCACAGCTTTGCCTACACTTCACACTTCAGCTTCACCTCTTCATGGAAACGGTTTGAATTCTCCCCCTCTCAACTGATTTCACAGCCTCTTTAGAGAAGCTAAGAGATGACCCGGAACTGTTTAATGAGGCATCAAGCAATGGTACCTGATACATTATCCCAAAGGTGCATCAGTACCTATCAACACCAAGAAAATGAATATCCTGCATCCCAATTGATGCACACAATCTCACAATTCAATCATAAACATTTTCAGTATCTTTTCAAACACAAGCAATGAATAAGATGAATGAAAAAGGATTGAAAAGAGTTTTAAAAGTCTAAGGGAACTTCCCTTGTGTTTTTGTGAGTTTCCTAACTCGGCCAATGCACCATCTTCATGGCATCATCAACTTCTTGGAAAGGCAGAATGGATTCATCAGCTTCTCCTCAATCACCTCTCATTGAAGCCGCATTGATGGATAGCCTTCTTCCTCACTTGCCAAGACTGCTCTGAACAGCCTCTTTCCTAGACACGCCACTGACTTGGCTCGGTTGATGATCCTTTGTAGAAGCCTTTGCAAAGACTTGTTACTGACCATGGATCATATAAGACTCCCCCTCAAGCTTAGAACCGAGACTAGAAGGAGCTAAGCTTGTGATGATCCTATGCATCTCCATGGTCTAATAACTATCATCTTTTATGATAGCTTTCTTCTTGTGAGTTTACTCTCTTCCTTAACCAGGAACTAGGGTGTTTGAATCACCATATAGAGTCTCACAAGACACACTTCTCATTGCATAATGACCCATGCTACACTTCCTGTAGACTAGGGACTAGATATGTCCAATGGTATTATACAATGGCCATCTCTCATTGCATACTCAATCACACTACACTTCCTGTAGATTATGGACAAACATGTCCTAGTGATGATATGCAATGGCACAAGACCTTTGTATTTACATTCTTGGTTGTTGGCGAGTTACATGTATCACATTCCTTGTGTACCTAACACCACCACAACTCAATGCAAGATCAGATCATCCCATTGGGATCAAACCAAGATTATCCATCATGTTTGATCACCAATGCCACAATAATATATGATACTTGAAACAAGCTAGACAATCAAGACAATCAATTCAATTTTTTTTTAAATGCAACAATAGATGAATGCATTAGGTTAAACACTAACTATATGAATGAAACAGATTCAATCCAAATGGAACACAAGTCTAGAGATGATACTTATGCAATCAAGGCGACAAGAGTGACTCAATTCATGCTTATGCTCACTAGTTTTATCAAAGCCAATGATTCAAGTAGCTTAGACATACTTCTAAATGCTTATAAGACATCACTGATGGATTTAACTATGGCATAGCAACAATCAGAACTGGACTGAGTCAAGACAAGCAGATTTCAATTTCTAACAATGACAATGCAAGTTCTATACTTAAGTTCTCTAAATGCAAAGCTTACATCAGTACATTTGCAATTTAGGCTCATTTTTAAATGCATTACTACATGAATGCACAATCTTAAAGTATTAGCTATATGAATGCAACAGGTTCAATCCATGAGCAATATTAAAGCTATGCACAACAGTTTCAATCAAAACCAATGATGCAAGCAACTTAGACAATTTCTAATTGATGCAAGACTTTCATTGATGGATTAAACATAGGCAATAGCATCAGATAACAATAGGATTGAATTTAAGACAGTATGAGTCATGCTTGTTGACATGAAGACATTCAGAGTATAAACAAGAAGTAGAGATCAAGAGAAGCATGCTTGATGAGGAATTAAGTGGCGCATCCGTACAAGGGTGTACGGATATCTCTCCCTTAACCTAGCTTGGATATCAAGGCAAGTAATGGTAAGGCATTGACATGAGATCACGTGTAAGAGCATCCTAAGTCCCTGGAGTTGTTTAATATAAAGGAGGTGACCGTTGGAAGCTAAGGAACAAAGCAAGATCACATGTGAGGTTAAGGAAGAGAGAGATTGGCGAGAGGTCACTATCACCTCACCTGTCCGAGCTCAGCTTGTCCTATTTGTCTACATTGTTTATAGTTTCTTGTTTGTCTTAGTATAGCAACTTGTAGTCTATATTAAGGATGTAACCAGACACAACATGAATCAAGGAAATGAGTTCCTCTTCTCTTTAGTCTTATGCGATTCTCTCTCTCTCTCTCTCTCGCTCTCTCAATTCTCTTCACCTTCTTCATAATTCTCATAATGACTTAAACAAATCTCAAATTCTTTCATGGTATCAGAGCAACCTTACTCTTGAGACCTAAACCTTTTTTTCTTTCTTCCGAAAATTCTCTGAGTTCTAAATTCTATTTTTGGCAAAGTTCATCTTGTTCTTGATTCTTTGTTTCCAGAATTTGCCAAAAAATAGCAAAAACCATCCGAAACCTTCTCTTTTCTTTTCTCTCTTGATGGATACCTCTGAGAACACAAAGATGGTGATGATACCAGTCACACTCAAGGGTCCTAACTACCTGACATGGGCAAGACTTGCCAAAACAGCTCTCGGAGGCAGAGGTCTTTGGGAAATTGTTGAAGAAGGCCGCCCCACCAAGAAGACTGTCCTAGGAGAGGATGGCAAAGAGGTGGTGATTGCGGATGCTGGGGAGAAGAAGAAAGGTCAGGAGGACCTCATGGTGTTGTCTATCATCCAGAATAGCCTCGCTCCTTCTCTCCAAGAGGCTTATGCTTTTTGTGAGACCTCCAAAGAGTTGTGGGACACTCTTAAGAAGGTATATGCTAATAAATCCAACATAAGCAAGGTGTATGAAGTGAAAGGAGCCATCAACTCTCTCAGTCAAGAGGACACAGACTTTGATGCTCACTTTGGGAAGTTCCGGTCCCTATGGGCCGAGTTAGAGATGCTCAGGCCAGCCACTGTCGACCCAGATGTTCTCCATGAGAGGAGAGAGCAGGATAAGGTCTTTGCCTTACTACTTACCCTTAACCCAGGGTATGATGACCTAATCAGGCACATACTGAGGAACAAGGAGCTTCCCTCCCTTGATGAAGTGTGTGCGGAGATTCAAAAGGAGCACGGCTCAGTGGGTCTCTTTAAGAGAAAGGGAGAGATGGTGATGGCCAATCAAGCTGAAGGGGCCGAGAACAAACCTGCCGGAGTAGCCAACAAAGGATACTATAAGCCTGAGGATAGGAAGGTGTGGGTGTGTGACCACTGCAAGAAGAAGGGTCATGGGAAGGACAAGTGCTGGATCCTTCACCCACATCTCAAACCGGCCAAATTCAGAACTGAAGGAAGGGCCAACTACTCGGGTGACATTGGAGAAACATCCAACCGCTCTCAAGCTGTTGAGGAGAAGAAGCAGGGCCATGATGATACCATCAAGAAGTCTGACATTGAGGCTCTCATCAAAGCTCTTAAGGAGTCCGGTAACACCCTTGGAACTTCTCTTAATGCTACTTATCACACGCCTAGAGGTCTCTTTACTTCTTATCAAGTAGCTCACCAAACTGAGAGAGTTAAGCCTTTAGTTATAGACTCAGGCGCCTCTCACCATATGATAAGTGATGTTAACTTGATTAGTAACATAGAACCTGTGATAGGAAATGTGATGATAGCTAATGGTGATAAAATTCCAATTAAGGGAGTAGGAACACTTAAGCTGTTTGATAAAGACTCTAAAGCTTTCTACATGCCTACTTTTGCCTCTAACCTTCTTTCTGTAAAAAGGGCTACCACTGATCTAAATTGTAATGTCATATTTAGCCCTAATGAAGTTGTGTTTCAGGATATTGAGACTCTTAAGTTGATTGGCAAAGGTGTGACAAAGGGAGATCTCTACCTTCTTGAAGACGCCAAGACTCCTTCTTATTTATCTTCAGCTTTTAGTTCAATACCTGTCTTAGATCATGATGTATTGTGGCATGCTAGGCTAGGCCATCCTCACTCCCGTGCACTGAACTTGTTGTTACCTGATATTTCTTTTAAAAATGATGGCTGTGAAGCTTGTATCCTTGGTAAACATTGCAAGACCGTTTTCCCTAAGTCATCTACAATCTATGAAAATTGCTTTGATCTTATACACTCTGATGTTTGGACTGCACCATGCATATCTAGGGAGAATCATAAGTATTTTGTCACATTTATAGATCAGAAATCAAAATATACTTGGCTGACTATGATTCCAACTAAAGATAGAGTGCTAGATGCTTTCATTAACTTCCAAACTTACATAACTAATCAATTCAATGTTAAGATCAAAGTGTTCAGGTCAGACAATGGGGGGGAATACACAAGTCATGGTTTCAAAAATTACCTAGCCAAGCATGGAATACTTCATCAAACGAGCTGTCCATATACACCCCAACAGAATGGAGTGGCTGAGAGAAAAAACCGGCACCTTATGGGCGTGGCCAGATCCATGATGTTTCAGACCAATGTTCCTAAGCGGTTCTGGAGTGATGCAGTCATGACAGCATGTTATCTGATCAACCGCACTCCAACCAGAATCCTTGGTGACCTCACACCATATGAGGTACTGAACAAAAGAAAACCCTCTATTGATCATTTACGTGTATTTGGTTGCTTGTGTTATGTCTTGCAGCCAGATGGACAGAGAAACAAGCTTGAGCCACGGAGCACCAAGGCAGTTTTTCTTGGCTATTCCACTACCCAAAAGGGGTATAAATGCTATGTTCCAGAGGCCAGGAAGGTCTTAGTCTCCAGAGATGTGAAGTTTGTGGAATCCAGAGGATACTTTGAGAAGAAAAGTTGGGATGAGCTCAAAGATCTCTCTCAACCTTCCTCGGACAGAGCAGACACACTAAGGCGGCTTATGCAGAACTTGGGAATCAGTTTGTTTCCATCTGCTGGCACTCAGGAGACTGGAGCTGTTCCGGAGACAGTGAGAGCTCCACAAGATTCTACCACAACCCCACATCCTCATCCTGATCCTGAATGGGGGAACAACAATGATCATGAGGCTGAGAGCAATGATCCTAATGTTCATGATCCGGATGAGCAGATGCAGCAAGAGGCTGACCAAACCACTGATGTGAACTCTGGAGGAGTCGAATCAAGTGGACAAGAAGATGTACAAGAGGTGCAGCAGCTTAGGAGAAGCACAAGACAGAGGAAACCGGTTTCAAACTGGAACAACACTAGAGTATACTTCAACGCAGAGGCAGTAGCTCATCCACCCAGTGCCGTGTGCTCCCTTGCTTACTATCCAGAAGAACATCAAGCCTTTGTGGGTTCATTGGATCAGGAATGGATACCAAGAACATATGCAGAAGCTATGGACAATGATGAATGGAGGGAATCAGTGAATGATGAAATGGGAGCTATGGAAAGAAACAACACCTGGTATGAGACAGAGCTTCCAAGAGGGAAGAAAGCCGTGACCAGTAGACTCATACACACCATCAAGTATCTTGCAAATGGGAAACCAGAAAGAAAGAAGACCAGGCTGGTGGCAAGGGGATACACACAAGTGTATGGAGAAGACTATCTAGACACCTTTGCACCAGTGGCCAAGCTTCATACAATCCGGATAGTTCTCTCACTAGCAGTGAACCTAGAGTGGGATCTTTGGCAAATGGATGTGAAGAATGCTTTCTTGCAAGGTGAACTAGAAGATGAAGTATACATGAGGCCACCTCCCGGAATGGAAGAGATGGTGAAACCAGGGAATGTTCTTAGACTCAGAAAGGCTATCTATGGCTTAAAGCAATCACCAAGAGCCTGGTACCACAAGCTAAGTACTACACTGAATGGAAGAGGCTTTGTGAAGTCTCAAGCTGATCATACACTCTTTACTCTCACAAGCAAGCAAGGGATTGTGGTAATCCTAGTCTATGTGGATGATATCATCATCACTGGTAGTAACAAGGAGGGAATCAACTCAACCAAGACATTCCTCAAGACTGCATTTGACATCAAGGATCTAGGAGAGCTGAAGTACTTCCTCGGCATTGAGATGTGCAGAACTAAGGAAGGATTGTTTCTGTCCCAAAGAAAGTATACTTTGGACATTCTAAAGGAGGCAGGAGACCTTGGAGGAAGAGTGGCCAAGACACCACTAGAAGAAGGCTACAAGGTTATGCGTGAGGGGGAGGTTGATGCAACTCCCTTTGAGGATGTCAAGAGGTATAGAAGAATGGTTGGGAAGCTTATCTATCTTACTATCACAAGGCCGGATGTGTGTTTTGCTGTGAACCAAGTGAGCCAACATATGCAAGCTCCTAAGGTACATCATTGGAACATGGTGGAAAGGATCTTGAGATACTTAAGAGAGGCGCCAGGTCAAGGAGTGTGGATGGCTTGCAACAAGAGTACTGAAGTTGTTGGGTATTGTGATGCTGATTGGGCTGGAGATCGAGTTGATAGGAGATCAACCACAGGCTATTGCACCTTTATTGGAGGAAATCTAGTCACATGGAAGAGCAAGAAGCAGAAGGTGGTCTCTTGCTCAAGTGCTGAGGCAGAGTACCGATCTATGAGGAAGCTTACTAGTGAACTCATATGGATCAAGGGACTGCTAAAGGACTTGGGCATAGAGATCTCCACGCCAATGACTATGCATTGTGACAATCAGGCAGCAATACACATTGCATCAAACTCTGTGTTCCATGAGAGGACTAAGCATATAGAAGTGGACTGTCACAAGGTGAGACAAGCAGTAGAGCAACAAGTGATCCTCCCATGTTACACAAGAAGTGAGGATCAGCTGGCTGACATCTTCACCAAGGCAGCCAGCAGCAAAGTTTGTGAGTCCATCCTTCCAAGGCTTGGACTCATAAACATTCCATGTCAATGATCCCCTCACCATGGAGTGTTCTACTCTTTTTCCTTTGCTTGGTTTTTATCCCAAGTGGTTTTTCCAAGTAAAGGTTTTAATGAGGGAATACTTCATGCCTTTCCAAGCTTGACACTCTCCACTGTCAAGCTTGAGGGGGAGTGTTGACATGAAGACATTCAGAGTATAAACAAGAAGTAGAGATCAAGAGAAGCATGCTTGATGAGGAATTAAGTGGCGCATCCGTACAAGGGTGTACGGATATCTCTCCCTTAACCTAGCTTGGATATCAAGGCAAGTAATGGTAAGGCATTGACATGAGATCACGTGTAAGAGCATCCTAAGTCCCTGGAGTTGTTTAATATAAAGGAGTTGGAAGCTAAGAAACAAAGCAAGATCACATGTGAGGTTAAGGAAGAGAGAGATTGGCGAGAGGTCACTATCACCTCACCTGTCCGAGCTCAGCTTGTCCTATTTGTCTACATTGTTTATAGCAACTTGTAGTCTATATTAAGGATGTAACCAGACACAACATGAATCAAGGAAATGAGTTCCTCTTCTCTTTAGTCTTATGCGATTCTCTCTCTCTCTCTCTCAATTCTCTTCACCTTCTTCATAATTCTCATAATGACTTAAACAAATCTCATATTCTTTCAATGCTTATGTATGCAAAGCAATTTATCAATCATGATGCAAGCAGCAGAGACATTCTACTCAATTCTACAACACATTCATGATGATTCAAGTTATGGCAACACACATGAGAATGCAATAAACCGAACATGAGATTCTAAAACTCTAGACATTACTAAATATTAATAGGACAATGCAGCAGAAACATTTTCAGTGCAATTAGCCTAGACATTCTACTAGAAACTATAAACTCTTAATGGAATTAGGGAAAGCACAGAGTATACTCAAGAGATAGACCTATCAAGACATATTAAAATAGATGAGACTAGGTTTACTCCCTTGGTTAAGCTGATGAAGAGTGGTTCTTAAATTTGCCACTTGAATCCCCACTTCTTCTTCTTCTCTTATTACAATCACCCTTCTGAATTCGCCACCATGATGGAATGCTTGTGGATGCTTCAGCTACTTCTTCAATCACCTCACAATAGAAGCCGCCTTGATAGAGTAGCCTTCTTCTTCACACAGCCAAGAGTGCTCTGTCTTAGTTTGAGCACCCTCTTGAATAGGCATGCCACTGCCTAGACCCGGTTGGCTTCTTCTTCAGTTTACTTGCAATGGTAGTAGGAAGACCAGTGAGCTTCAAGTGGGTTTTACAACCATCTGCGCTTCACCCTTCTTGTAGTAACTCTCCATTGCACACACAATGGACACCATTCTTTCTCTTTAAACTCGGATTTGGTGATGACTAGGAACACCTTTTGTGAACCTGAAACATCACTCAAACTCTAGCCAAGATAAGACACAATTGCATTGGGATCAATCCTTGACTTCATCAAGTTTGATCACCAATGTCTCAAGCTTTATAACATTAGATATAATCAAGACAATGTCAAGTTCTTATCTATGCAAGCAACCATTCTCTAAATACTAAGCAAGACCTTATCAGATTCAAGTCAAAGTATTTAGGCAATTTTAACCATTCCTTAATATGCAACTTAGACTTTAATCTAAATGCAACAATAAACAAGGGCAGCAACAAGGCAGTATGCATTAATCTTAATCAGTTTCTAAATCATGAAAGCCAGTAAGATTGGATAATATAATCTATCATCTTAACATGACAAGTTAATTTAGAACTGACATTAAGCATTTAACCATTTTCAATAGTATTGATGTCAAAACTTGATTAATAAATCATCAAGTTTGATTTCCAATATCACAAGCAATGCAACAGATAGACACAAGGCATTATCAAGTTCTATTCTTTGCAAGCTAACTCTCTAAGTACTGTTGAGTTGAGTTAAGCATATAAGTGAGAAGAGAAGAGGAGTTGAGGAGATGAAGAGATGAGGCAGAGTGGAGTTTAGAGAGAGTATGGTACGGACGTCCGTACAAGGCCGTACAAGCCGTACAGTCCGTACCATCCAAGCCTCGACCAAAACTTACCATGCATTGCCCAAGTGAAATGGTAAACGCGGAAGAGTTACTCAAGAGGAGAAGGATCAGAACGTTGAGAGGATAAGGGAAGAGCATGCCAGGCTGTGACAGGCTGTAAAGAGAGGAAGCATGCGAGTCCTCTTATCCGTCCATCCCTAAAGCAACCTTTGACTCCACATGCTTCAATAGTGCCCATTTCGAGTCTTGGAAACCCTTGTAGCTCTCTTATAAATATGTAACCTCACTCATTAATAACATTAGGCAGTTCTGAGTCTCTCAAATCTCTTAAGACACAATGATTCTCTCTTAGACACTAAACGGCTCTCTAGTCTCTTAATCTTTCATAAACTCTTCCTAATCTCTACTTAAACACTCTCTTATATTCTGATTACTCTAAGGATCTCTTAATCTCATATGGTATCAGAGCCAGGTTCCTTTGAATCTGGGGTTTGATCTTTAGAGAGTTACAAGCTAACGGCTTTGAAGCTACACACGAGTAGCTTTGAAGGTGGTGAAGCTGTGATACGTTCTAGTTGAAGCTGTGTTACATTCTGTGTGTTTGCGTGATTCTAGACTCAAGGTTGGTGTGTACGAGATTCAAGATTCAAGTTTTCAAGTCAAGCTGAGCAAAGATGGAACATGGGATGAACATGAGGATG
This sequence comes from Brassica rapa, assembly GCF_000309985.2. Taxonomy (NCBI): domain Eukaryota; kingdom Viridiplantae; phylum Streptophyta; class Magnoliopsida; order Brassicales; family Brassicaceae; genus Brassica; species Brassica rapa. The sequence continues at coordinate 36,529 of NW_022610623.1, forward strand.
AAGGTAGCAGTTACTTTCAAAGGTAGCAACTACCTTGTGTGGTCTCGGATGGTGAAGACTGCGGTGGGAAGTAAGGGTTTGTGGGGGCACATCACAACAGGGGAGGCTCCGAAACTCATTACTCAGGGAGGAGATCAAGAAGAGGTCTCCAATGAAGCGGCTGTGGAGAAATGGCAACAAGAAGACATGCTGGTGATGACGGTTCTACACGCATCCTTGGACCCAGCTATCTTGGATGCCTACAGCTACTGTGAATCAGCCAAAGAGCTGTGGGACACGCTGAAGAAGGTGTATGGAAACACTTCCAACCTCAGCCGTGTGTTTGAAGTGAAGCAAGCGATCAACCGTCTAGTGCAAGAGGATATGGAGTTCACTAAGCACTTGGGGAGGTTCAGGTCCTTATGGTCAGAGCTGGAGATGCTGAGGCCGACCACAACTGATCCGGATCAGTTGAATGAGAGGCGCGAGCAAGACAAGGTCTTTGGGTTGCTTCTCACGCTGAACCCGGCCTACACTCAACTCATCCAGCACATGTTAAGGTCAGACAAGCTTCCAGACCTTGAGGAGGTGTGTGCGCAAATCCAAAGGGAGCAGGGATCTATGGGGTTGTTTGGAGGAAAGGGGGAGCTCTCTCTTGCCAATCAAGCAGCTCTTGAGGACTCAACCGAAGCTCCACAAGCAAACAAGGCATCTCACGGGAAGTATGAGGACAGGAAGTTCAATGGCAACTGTGATCATTGCAAGAAGCATGGTCATAAGAAGAGCCAATGCTGGATACTACACCCACACCTCAAGCCGGCCAAGTTCATGAAGGAGCGTGAGGGAAGGGCAAATGTGACTGAAGGTTCAAGTGGAGCTGGCACCAGCAAGACGAGTGAGGTGGATGGGCTTGGAGGCAATGATGGGAATGGGAAGTCACTGGTGGCTTACACGGGCGCCTCAAGCTCACGCAGCAATGATGACTACATCAAGAGATCAGACCTTGATGCTCTCTTCAAAATGCTAAAGGAAAACGGTAACACTTATGGTTATTCCTTTGGAGCTTCTATGATTGCATATAAGGATGATCACTTGATTAGAGAACTAGTAGAACGGTTAGAAGCTAGAAATGAGTATGGAAATGCCCACATTGCTAGAACTGATAGGATGCATCCATCATTTAGTAATCTATGTCATAATGCTAAACGAGTATATAAACCATTGATTGTGGATTCTGGTGCATCACATCATATGATAAGTGATGAAAACTTGATTAAGGATATAGAACCTACTCATGGGCATGTGATGATAGCAAATGGGGATAAGATACCTATTAAGGGAATAGGAAAGCTTAAGTTGTTTAACAAAGAATCTAGAGCTTTTTACATGCCTGAATTCACATCAAACCTATTATCTGTGAAGAAATGTACTAATGATTTACAATGCAATGTTATCTTTAGTCCTAATGATGTGAAGTTTCAGGATATTGAGAGCAGCAGATTGATTGGGAAAGGGGTGACTAAGGGAGATCTCTATATGCTTGAAGAACTCACTTCTGTTCCTGATTATAGTTGCTCGTTTACTTCTGCTTCTTTGTTGAATAAAAATGCATTGTGGCATGCTAGAGTAGGACACCCTCATGTTAAAGCTTTGAACTTAATGGTACCAGGTGTTGTGTTTGAGAACAAAGATTGTGAAGCTTGTATTTTAGGCAAGCATTGTAGAACTGTGTTTCAAAAGTCTACTACCGTTTATGATAATTGCTTTGATCTAATTCATTCAGATGTGTGGACTGCCCCTTGCTTATCTAGAGATAGTTATAAGTATTTTGTCACATTCATTGATGAAAAATCCAAATACACCTGGTTAACCTTAATTCAGACCAAAGATAGGGTACTTGATGCATTTAGGAACTTTCAAACTTATGTGACTAACCATTATCATGCTAAGATTAAAATTTTGAGATCAGATAATGGAGGAGAGTACACAAGTCATGCATTCAAGCAACACTTATCACAACATGGGATCCTACATCAAACAAGCTGTCCGTATACTCCACAGCAAAATGGAGTGGCTGAGAGGAAGAATAGGCACCTCATGGAAGTGGCAAGGTCTCTTATGTTTCAGAGTAATGTTCCAAAGAGATTTTGGAGTGATGCGGTTGCCACTGCTTGTTACTTGATAAACAGAACCCCAACCAAGGTTCTGAATGAGAAGGCTCCATTTGAAGTTCTGAACAGGTACAAACCAGCCCTTGATTACTTGCGAGTCTTTGGATGCCTATGCTTTGTACTCAAACCAGGAGAGATGATCAACAAGCTAGAAGCAAGAAGTACTAAGGCTGTGTTCATAGGATACTCAACTACACAGAAAGGATACAAATGCTATGATCCTATAGCAAGGAGAGTACTTGTATCTAGAGATGTGAAGTTCTTGGAAGATAGAGGATACTATGAAGAAAAGAATCAAGAAGACCTGAAGGACTTAACATCAGACAAGGCCACCACCTTGCGGATCATCCTTGAAGGTCTTGGAATCAGTACATCCCAGGATCCGAGGAATCACACAACTACACCTCCTGAAGTTGGTTCACCATCCCACCTTGATCATGAGGGAGGAGAGGAGCATGAGGAACCTATGCAAGAGGCTAATCAGGATGAAGGAGGAGTAGAGAATGAAGGAGAAGAGAGCATAGGCTCTGATGGTCATGGTCATGATCATGGTGTGAGGCAAACACCTTCTCAAGATGAAGTGGTAGAAGAACAACAGGAAGAAGAACCGGTTGTGCAGCAGCCACTAAGAAGGAGTACAAGGATAAGGAAGGATCCTTCTAGCTGGGTAAACACGAGAGTGTACTACAATGCCCAAGCTGTGAAGCATCCTTCTCAAGCCGTGTGCTCCTTTGCTCAATATCCAGAAGAACATTGTGTCTTCATGGTTAACTTGGATGAGAACTACATCCCAAGAAGCTATGAAGAAGCAATCATGGATAAAGAATGGAAGGAGTCAGTTGGAGCTGAGGCAGGAGCTATGATCAAGAATGATACATGGTATGAGAGTGAGTTACCAAAAGGGAAGAAGGCTGTGACTAGTAGATGGATATTCACAATCAAGTACAAAGCGGATGGAAAGATTGAGAGGAAGAAGTCAAGGCTAGTTGCAAGAGGTTTCACTCAAACTTATGGAGAAGATTACATAGAAACCTTTGCACCAGTAGCTAAACTACACACAATCCGGATTGTATTAAGCTTGGCTGTGAATCTTGGATGGGGGTTATGGCAAATGGATGTGAAGAATGCCTTTCTACAAGGTGAACTTGAGGATGAAGTGTATATGCATCCACCTCCAGGCCTTGAACACTTAGTGAAGAGAGGGAATGTGTTGAGACTGAAGAAAGCTATCTATGGGCTGAAGCAATCACCAAGAGCTTGGTACAACAAGTTGAGCACTACTCTAAATGGCCGGGGCTTCAAGAAGTCTGAACTAGATCACACCCTCTTCACACTCACGACTTCCTCAGGTATGATTGCACTCCTTGTGTATGTGGATGATATCATTATCACAGGAAGTGATAAGGAAGGTATCATAGCAACCAAGGAGTTCCTTAAATCCATGTTTGAGATTAAAGACTTGGGAGAAATGAAATACTTTCTTGGAATTGAGATATGTAGATCCAAGGAAGGTTTGTTCATGTCCCAAAGGAAGTATACACTTGATCTTTTGAAAGGTGCAGGTGCTTATGGAGGCAAGACAGCAAGGATGCCTATGGAGGATGGCTACAAAGTCCCACGAGAGGGGGAGATTGAAGACAGCAAACCTTATCAGGATCCTAAACTCTATAGAAAACTAGTTGGCAAATTGATTTATCTTACTATAACTAGACCTGACATTTGTTTTGCTGTGAATCAGGTGAGTCAACACATGCAAGTGCCTAAGGAACATCACTGGCGCATGGTGGAGAGGATCTTGATGTATCTCAACGGCTCACCTGATCAAGGAGTATGGATGGGCTGCAATGGAAGCACTGAAGTGGTGGGATACTGTGATGCGGATTGGGCTGGTGATAGAGCAGACAGGAGATCAACCACAGGCTATTGCACATTCATTGGAGGCAACTTGGTGACTTGGAAGAGCAAGAAGCAGAAGGTGGTGTCTTGCTCAAGTGCAGAAGCTGAGTATAGAGCTATGCTGAAGCTCACCAACGAGCTAGTGTGGATCAAAGGCATCTTGAAGCATTTGAAGATTGATCAAGCCACGCCAATGACCATGCATTGTGACAACCAAGCCGCCATTCACATTGCATCCAACTCGGTGTTCCATGAGAGAACCAAGCACATTGAAGTTGATTGTCACAAGGTGAGGCAGATGATCATCTTAGGAGTCATTTTGCCATGCTACACAAGGAGTGAAGATCAGTTAGCGGATGTGTTCACCAAGGCTGCAAGACAGAAGACAATGGAGTCCATTCACATCAGGTTGGGCCTCATTGATCTTGGGAAGAGAAGGAGCTAATCCCCTTAGCTGCAAGGTCTTTACTCTTTTTTCCTCATCAAAGTTTTATCCCATTGGGTTTTCTTTGGTGAGGTTTTTAATGAGGAAGATCTTGTGGCTTTCCAAGCTTAGGCTGTCACAAAGCTAAGCTTGAGGGGGAGTGTTGAGTTGAGTTAAGCATATAAGTGAGAAGAGAAGAGGAGTTGAGGAGATGAAGAGATGAGGCAGAGTGGAGTTTAGAGAGAGTATGGTACGGACGTCCGTACAAGGCCATACAAGCCGTACAGTCCGTACCATCCAAGCCTCGACCAAAACTTACCATGCATTGCCCAAGTGAAATGGTAAACGCCGAAGAGTTACTCAAGAGGAGAAGGATCAGAACGTTGAGAGGATAAGGGAAGAGCATGCCAGGCTGTGACAGGCTGTAAAGAGAGGAAGCATGCGAGTCCTCTTATCCGTCCATCCCTAAAGCAACCTTTTGTTGAGATGAGGTGATGAAGAGTTGATACATGGATAGAGGAAGAGTATTGGGGCAGATGGTAACTATGGAGTTTTACCACAGTAACTTTAGTTTTACTGTGGTAACTAAGTTAAAGGCTTAGGAAGTTACCCTGGATCACTTTGGTGAGGAGAAGCACGCCCAAGAGGAGTATGGATAAGGGAGGAGCTGTTTGGATAAGGTCTGGTCATAGTTGGAAAGGTAAAGCTACTTTACAGCCTGTCCAAGCATGTGAAGCCTCTCAGCAGCCAGCTAGCCTTGACTTCACATGCTTTGAATCCCATTTCGAAATCCCCTTTTGTATCAGCCTTATCTCTTCATTTATAACTTGTATCTGAGACATTAAATCAATTAATGGAGTTTTGAGTATTCTCTCTATTCTCTCTCTACTTATTCTCTTAATCTCTTTAATCTTACACAAAACAATCTGATTGTTCTTAAACACACTCTAATACACAAAAGTGTATATGGTATCAGAGCCAGGTTACTAAAAGGGTGGGAGTGTGTTATTCTTGTTTTTAAAAATCTGGGTTTGTGTTCTTGAGCTGTTCTTGGTGTTCTTGAGTGTTCTTGGTGGTTTTTGAGCTATGTTCTTCATCTGATGGGTTTGATTGAGGGCATCTGATGGAATCAAACGACTTTAGCAGAGAGATGAAGACAAGATCAAGTTATCAAGTGAAGAAAGGGAGAGAAAACGAGTGGATCTGGTCAGATTGGGTGAAAACAGTTTTTGGAAGCTGTGGGATTTGGAGTAATCAGATAAAGGAAGAACCTTTAAAGGAGTTGGTTATTTTTGAAGATGAAGCTGTTCAAGAGATCACTAGAAAGAGTGGGATTGAAGCAGCTAGTGAAGAAAGGTCCAAACTTGTGAAGGGCAGTGAGGACAAGAGAGTGATCTGTGACTGGAAACAAGGAAAGGATGAGCTTTATCAGCTTGTGGGAAGGCTGAAAGAAGTGTGGCTGAAGCTTACAGCAAGGCCAGAGGTAATTCAAGAAAGGAGAGAACAAGATGTTATCTTTAACTTTCTTGTGAATGAGATGTGTGAGCTTGTTCAATACATTTGTGATGTGTGTGAGAAGAACAAGAAGTCAATTCAGTGGAAGGGTGTGACAAACTGTAAGAAGGGAAGGTTGAGAAAGCTTTCCAAAGTATGGTTCATGAGGAGAAAGGCTTGGAGGAAGGACAGTGGGTCTGGTTATCTGAGTGACAAGATGAGCTTGAAGATGATCAAGGAGGCTGCGCAACTAGTAGTGAGAGGAGAGTGTTCTTACTCAGCCTACATGGGTGAATCAGTAGAAGACAGTGTGGTGTTAAGAGAGCAGGAGAAAGAGGGTGGAGCTGATGATTGCATCACCAGGAAGGAGTGGAGAGTGTTCATGGAACATGTACAAGCTTTAGCAGCAAGCAAGAAACATGGTGTACAATCCGGAGCTCCTAAACCCATTGTGATTGATTCTGGAGCAAGCCATCATATGATCAGTGATAGGAGACTTATAAGTGAGATCAAGGCTGCAACAGGGAGTGTTATGATAGCTAATGGTGCTATGATCCCAATAGAAGGAGTGGGAAAGCTCAAACTGTTTGAGAAGGACACAACTGCCTTCTACATGCCCCGTTCACTTCAAATCTGTTATCTGTGAAGAAAGCTACCATTGATCTTGATTGTCAAGTAGTATTCAGACCTGATGAAGTGGAGTTTCAAGATTTGAAGACTGGGAGAGTTATTGGCAGAGGGGACAGCAAGAATCAGCTATACCATCTTCAAATGGCTAAGAATTCTAAACCCTTTGATTTGTGTGCTTAAGTAGTGCTGTTGATAGGTGTGATAGTATGACTTGGCATGCTAGATTGGGACATCCTCATGCTCGTGCAATTGAATTGATCATGCCTAATATGTCATTTAATCACTTAGAGTGTGAGGCTTGCATATTAGGAAAGCATTGTAGGACTGTGTTCCCAACTTCTGAGACTACTTATGAGCATTGTTTTGAATTGATCCACTCGGATGTGTGGACATCTCCATGTGTGTCTAGGGACAGTCAAAAATACTTTGTGACATTCATTGATGAGAAGTCAAAGTATACTTGGCTCACATTGCTTCCATCTAAAGATAGGGTGTTAAAAGCTTTTATAAACTTCCAAGCTTATGTTACTAATCAGTACAATGCTACTGTGAAGGTACTGAGATCAGACAATGGAGGTGAATACATCAGTAATGCCTTCAAGAGTCATCTAGCCAAGCATGGGATTGTGCATCAGACTAGCTGCCCTTATACACCACAACAGAATGGTGTAGCTGAGAGAAAAAACAGGCACTTGATGGAGGTTGCTAGATCAATGATGTTTCATGCAAATGTCCCAAAACGTTTTTGGAGTGATGCTGTGCAGACTGCTTGCTATCTCATCAACCGGGTTCCAACCAAGATATTGAAGAATCTGTCTCCATTTGAAGTGTTGAACAAGAGCAAACCTTTCATTGATCACCTACGTGTCTTTGGGTGTGTGTGCTATGTCATGGTTCCAGGAGAGCAGAGAAACAAGCTGGAGGCAAAGAGTACTAAGGCTATGTTCATTGGTTACTCTATCACTCAAAAGGGGTACAAGTGCTATGATCCTGAAGCAAGGAGGGTGATGGTATCTAGAGAAGTGAAGTTTGTTGAAACAAAAGGGTATTATGAAGAAAAGAAGTGGGAGGATCTGAAGGATTTATCTCAAGCTCCCTCTAATAAGGCAACAATACTGAGAGTGTTGTTGGAGAAGCTAGGGATAGGTTTATCCCAGGATCAGGAACAAGGAAGGAGAGAGCCTTCTAATCAGGCTGGAGAAGCTGGAAGGACAACTCCTCTTGATCATGAGAGGGGAATGGATCTGAATCAGGTGAGCAAGAGCAAAACCAAGAAGATTCAGGTCATCATAATCAAGAGGATGGTGCTCAGTCTAGTGGAGATGGGCAAGGAGAGTCTACTGGTTCAGGGGAGAGTGTGGCTCAGTCTACTGGTTCAGATGAGAGTGTGGATCAGTCTACTGGTTCAGAGGAGAGTGGAGCTCAGTCTAGTGAAGGTGTGCAGCAAGAAGCACAAGAAGAAGAACAAGTTCAGGTTTTGCGGAGAAGCACAAGGATAAAGAGGGATGCTTCCAACTGGGTAAACACGAGAGTGTACTACAATGCTCAGGCTGTGGAGCATCCTTCTCAAGCCGTGTGTTCCTTTGCAGAATATCCAGAAGAGCACATGGTGTTTATGTGTAACTTGGATGAGAGTGAGATACCAAGATCTTATGAAGAAGCTATGAAGCACAAGGTTTGGAGAGATTCAGTAGGAGATGAAATAGATGCAATGATCAGGAATGACACTTGGTATGAGAGTGAGTTACCTAGAGGGAAGAAGGCAGTTTCAAGCAGATGGATCTTCACCATCAAATATCTTGCAAATGGGGAGATAGATAGGCACAAGACCAGGCTGGTTGCAAGAGGATTTACACAGACTTATGGAAAAGATTACATTGATACTTTTGCACCAGTGGCCAAGCTTCACACAATTCGAATTGTGTTATCCATTGCAACAAACTTGGAGTGGGATTTGTGGCAGATGGATGTGAAGAATGCTTTCCTGCAAGGTGAGCTAGAAGATGAGGTATATATGCTTCCTCCTCCTGGTCTTGAGCATCTAGTGAAGCCAGGAAATGTTTTGAGATTGAAGAAAGCTATATATGGGTTGAAGCAATCTCCTAGAGCCTGGTACAGGAAGCTGAGTACAACACTCAATGGGAGAGGGTTCAGGAAGTCTGAACTAGATCACACACTCTTCACACTGGTCGGACCATCAGGGATCATTGTGATTCTAGTGTATGTGGATGATTTGATTATCACAGGAAGTGATAAGGCTGGGATTAAAGCCACTAAAGAGTTTCTCAGGTCAGTATTTGATATCAAAGACTTGGGAGAGATGAAGTATTTCTTGGGGATTGAGATATGCAGATCAAAGGAGGGTTTGTTCATGTCTCAAAGGAAGTATGCAATGGATATGCTGAAGGAAACTGATGTGCTTGGAGGAAAGATAGCTAAGACACCTCTTGAGGAGGGGTATAAGGTCTTGCGTGAGGGGGAGGTTGAAGAGAACCAGTTGTTTGAGGATGCTAAGCTGTATAGGAGGATGGTTGGAAAGCTGATCTACTTGACGATTACAAGACCTGATATATGCTTTGCAGTGAATCAAGTGAGCCAGCATATGCAGGCACCAAAGGTTCATCATTGGAAGATGGTTGATAGGATACTGAGGTATTTGAGTGGCACGTCTGGTCAAGGAGTTTGGATGGGTTGTAATGGCAGTACAGAAGTGGTTGGATATTGTGATGCTGATTGGGCAGGAGATAGAGTGGACAGGAGATCAACTACTGGGTATTGTACATTCATTGGAGGGAACTTGGTCACTTGGAAGAGTAAGAAGCAGAAGGTTATCTCCTGTTCAAGTGCTGAAGCTGAGTATAGAGCCATGTTGAAGCTGACAAACGAGTTGGTGTGGATCAAGGGGATCTTGAAGCATTTGGAGATTGAGCAGAGTACTCCTATGACAATGCATTGTGACAATCAAGCAGCTATCCACATTGCTTCTAACTCAGTCTTTCATGAGAGGACAAAGCATATAGAAGTTGATTGCCACAAGGTGAGGCAGATGATTATACTTGGAGTGATATTGCCATGTTATACAAGAAGTGAAGATCAGCTTGCAGATGTGTTTACTAAGGCAGCGAGATTAAAGACAATGGAGTCCATACTATCAAGACTTGGACTCATTGATCTTACTCCTAGGAGCTGAGCCCCTTAACCATGGAGTCTCCACTCTTTTTCCTCATCAAGGTTTTATCCCATTGGGTTTTCCTTGGTGAGGTTTTTAATGAGGGAGGTCTTCATGGTTTCCAAGCTTGACTTGTTCTACATGGTCAAGCTTGAGGGGGAGTGTTGAGATGAGGTGATGAAGAGTTGATACATGGATAGAGGAAGAGTATTGGGGCAGATGGTAACTTTGGAGTTTTACCACAGTAACTTTAGTTTTACTGTGGTAACTAAGTTAAAGGCTTAGGAAGTTACCCTGGATCACTTTGGTGAGGAGAAGCACGCCCAAGAGGAGTATGGATAAGGGAGGAGCTGTTTGGATAAGGTTGGTCATAGTTGGAAAGGTAAAGCTACTTTACAGCCTGTCCAAGCATGTGAAGCCTCTCAGCAGCCAGCTAGCCTTGACTTCACATGCTTTGAGTCCCATTTTGAAATCCCCTTTTGTATCAGCCTTATCTCTTCATTTATAACTTGTATCTGAGACATTAAATCAATTAATGGAGTTTTGAGTATTCTCTCTATTCTCTCTCTACTTATTCTCTTAATCTCTTTAATCTTACACAAAACAATCTGATTGTTCTTAAACACACTCTAATACACAAAAGTGTATACCTTTGACTCCACATGCTTCAATAGTGCCCATTTCGAGTCTTGGAAACCCTTGTAGCTCTCTTATAAATATGTAACCTCACTCATTAATAACATTAGGCAGTTCTGAGTCTCTCAAATCTCTTAAGACACAATGATTCTCTCTTAGACACTAAACGGCTCTCTAGTCTCTTAATCTTTCATAAACTCTTCCTAATCTCTACTTAAACACTCTCTTATATTCTGATTACTCTAAGGATCTCTTAATCTCATAAGTACATGCAAGATCTTACCAGATTCAAGACAAGTTACTTAGGCACCTTTAAAGCTTCTTTACTCAGCACTTTAGACATGAATATAATGCTTCAATGTAAGACAGCCACAAGACTATATGCAACAGCTTTAAATTCAGTTTCAATCCATGTATGCACGCAGATTCAATTAATCACACTAAGCATCACAATGAACTGGAGCTAAGCATATTAATCACATTCAGTCACCAAACAAAGCTCTTAAAGTATCCTGGGACAGATTCTAAGCATTTTAATTTATCAATCTTTAACAATCCTCAGGTTTTCAATCACACCACACATTATGACCAGTCAACAACACAAGCTTATTATCAAGAGGGTTTTAAAATCGCTTACACAAGGAACCAGGTTGGTTCCTTAAACATCCAAGGGGACTGGCCATGGCTTTTGTTGAATCTGAGAGTCTGGATAGTCACCCACCTCCTACTCCTTCAGTTCATGGCCACCTTCTTGTTTCTCCAACTCAAAAACTCCTCATTTCTTCAAGTCTTCTAGGCGCCATCATCTTGACAGCTTTCATGATGAACCAGGTGAAGAAAGCTCTGTTGAGATGAGGAGATGAAGAGTTGATACATGGATAGAGGAAGGGATTTGGAGCAGGCAGTAACTTTGGAGATTTACCACAGTAACTTTATTGTTACTGTGGTAACTGAGTTAAAAGACTTGGGAAGTTACCTTGCATCCATTTGGAGAGTGAAACACGCCAGGAGGAGTCTGGATAAGCAAGGAGGAGTTTAGATAAGGTCTGGTCAAGGCTAGAGAGCTTTAGACAGGCTGGCACCAGCTGGAAAGCTAAAGCAAGATACCCAAGCATGTGAGGAACCTTATTGGCCAGTTTGAATCAAGCATCTTTGACTACACATGCCTCTTATCCTAGCTAGACTGAACCTGGACGAAATTATGTATCCCTAATCTATATGTGTTGTAAACTCTCTCATTAATCAATCTAATGGAGTTTTGAGTCTCTCTCTTTATTCTCTCACTAAAATCTCTTAATCTCTTTAATCTTTTCATCTGATTATCCCTGATTGATTGAATCATGCTCTAATACACAAAAGTGTATATGGTATCAGAGCCCGGTTGCTAAAAAAGGGGAGAGTGTGATTTCGTTTTTTCATATAAATCTTGAGTGTTCTTGAGTGTTCTTGAGTGTTCTTGGTGTTCTTGAGTTCTGGTCTTTATTATCTGAGTGGTGTCAGATATTCTGATGGATTCAAACTATCTCAACATGGAAATGAAGCACAGATCTAGTACAACCATGGAGCTTGAAGAAGAGAGGGATGGTGATTGGTCAAGATGGGCAAAGAGAGCTTTGGAAAGCTGTGGGTTATGGTGTAGTCATGTAAAGGGGAAGCCTTTAGTGGAAATGGCTACTGAAGAAGGTCAGACAAGGAATCTGAAAAGTGAAGATGAAGCTGATCAAGAAACCACTTTAGAGAGTGGGATTGAAGAAGCTTATGAAGAAAGGTCCAAACTTGTGAAGGTCAGTGGAGACAAGAGAGTGATCCGTGGCTTGAGACAAGGAAAGGATGAGTTGTATCAGCTTGTGGGAAGGCTGAGAGAAGGATGGATGGAGCTGGATGTGCTGAGACCAAGCACAGCTGATCCGAAAGTCATTAAGAAAAGGAGGAAACAAGATGTGTTCTTTAGCTTTCTTGTGAAGGAGATTTGGGTTCTTACTCTTCAGGCGTGTGATGTGTGGGAAGAGAACAAGAGATCAAATCAGTGGGAAGGTGGTACAAGCTGTAAGAAGGGAAGGCTGAGAAAGCTTTCTAGAGTGTGGCTGAAGATGGGAAAGGCTTGGAAGAAGAACAGGGAGTCTGGTTATCTAACTGATAAGATGAGCTTGAAGATGATCAAGGAGGTGGCTCAACAAGTGGTAAGAGGAGAGTGTTCTTACTCTGCCTATATGAGTAACTCAGTGGAGGATAGTATGGTTATGAAGGAGCAGGAGATCAAAGGAGCAGATGATCCTATCACAAAGAAAGAATGGGATGGGTTTGTCAAGTATGTGTATGCTTTGGCTACGACCCGGAGACAGGGTGCTCCTGCCTTAGCATCCACATCCAAACCCATTATCATTGATTCTGGAGCAACACATCATATGATCAGTGATAGGAGTCTGATAAGTGGAGTCAAGGCTGCAACAGGGAGTGTCATGATAGCTAATGGTGCTAGGATCCCAATAGAAGGAGTGGGAAACCTCAAGCTGTTTGAGAAGGACTCACATGCGTTCTATTTGCCTCAGTTCACTTCAAACCTGATATCAGTGAAGAAGGCCACAGTTGATCTTGATTGTCAAGTGGTATTCAGGCCAAATGAGAATGAGTTTCAAGACTTGAAGACTGGGAGAGTTATTGGTAGAGGGGACAGCAAGAATCAGTTATATCATCTCCAAACAGCTAAGAACTCTAACCCTATTGATTCAGTATGCTTGAGTAGTACTGCTGATAGGTGTGATAGTATTACTTGGCATGCTAGATTAGGACATCCTCATGCTCGTGCAACTTAATTGATTAAGCCTAATATGTCATTCAATCACTTGGAATGTGAAGCTTGCATCTTAGGGAAGCACTGTAGAACTGTTTTTCCCACATCAGAGACTATATATGCAAATTGCTTTGATCTTGTTCATTCTGATGTGTGGACAGCCCCTTGTATGTCTAGAGAAAACCAGAAGTACTTTGTGACATTCATAGATGAGAAGTCTAAGTATACATGGATCACATTGATGCCATCTAAGGATAGAGTGTTTGAGGCTTTTGTCAACTTCCAAGCATATGTAACTAATCATTACAATGCTACTGTGAAGGTACTACGGTCTGATAATGGAGGAGAATACACCAGTCATGCCTTTAAGAATCACTTGGCTTAACATGGGATAGTGCATCAGACCAGTTGTCCTTACACACCACAGCAGAATGGGGTAGCTGAGAGGAAGAATAGGCATCTGATGGAGGTGGCTAGATCCATGATGTATCATGCTAATGTTCCAAAGAGGTTTTGGGGGGATGCTGTTCAGACTGCATGCTATCTTATCAATCGGATTCCAACTAAGGTATTGAAGAATCTGTCTCCGTTTGAGGTGCTGAACAAGAGCAAGCCATACATAGATCATCTGCGTGTCTTTGGATGTCTATGTTATGTCCGGGTTCCAGGAGAACAGAGAAACAAGTTGGAGGCAAAGAGCACTAAAGCAATGCTCATCGGGTACTCAGTAACTCAGAAGGGGTACAAGTGCTATGATCCAGCAACCAGGAGAGTGTTGGTGTCTAGAGATGTTAAGTTCCTGGAGACAAAGGGATATTATGAAGAAAAGAATTGGGAAGACTTGGAAGATCTGTCTCAAGAACCAAGAAACATGGCAGAGAATCTGAGGAACATCTTGGAAAGGCTTGGGGTAAACATGTTCCAAGATAAAGTCAGAGAAGCTAAAAGAACAACTCCACTTGATCATGAGGGGGGAAATGAGTCTGAATCAGGAGTGCAAGAGCAGCACCAAGGGGATTCAGGTCATCATGATCAAGAGGTGACAGAAGAAGTAGAGAATGCTCCTCAGGTCCGTGTGGATGAGCAGGGAGAGGTTCATGATCCGGAGGAGGTGAGTGAGACAGAAACAGAGGTTCAAGCAGAGGTTCAAGCTGAGGATCAGGTTCAGGTCTTGCGGAGGAGCACAAGGATAAAGAGGGATGCTTCCAACTGGGTAAACACGAGAGTGTACTACAATGCCCAGGCTGTGGAGCATCCTTCTCAAGCCGTGTGTTCCTTTGCAGAATATCCAGAAGAGCACATGGTGTTTATGTGTAACCTGGATGAGAATGAGATACCAAGATCTTATGAAGAAGCTATGAAGCACAAGGTTTGGAGAGATTCAGTAGGAGATGAAAGGGATGCAATGATCAGGAATGATACTTGGTATGAGAGTGAGTTATCTAAAGGGAAGAAGGCAGTTTCAAGCAGATGGATCTTCACCATCAAGTACCTTGCAAATGGGGAGATAGATAGGCGCAAGACTAGGCTGGTTGCAAGAGGATTTACACAGACTTATGGGTAAGATTACATTGATACTTTTGCACCAGTGGCCAAGCTTCACACAATTCGAATTGTGTTATCTATTGCAACAAACTTGGAGTGGGATATGTGGCAAATGGATGTGAAGAATGCTTTCTTGCAAGGTGAACTTGAAGATGAAGTATACATGCATCCACCTCCTGGTCTTGAGCATCTAGTAAAGCCAGGGAATGTTTTGAGATTGAAGAAAACAATATATGGGTTGAAACAGTCACCTAGAGCTTGGTACAGGAATCTGAGTACAACACTCAATGGGAGAGGCTTTAGGAAGTCTGAACTAGATCACACTCTCTTCACCTTGACAGGACCTTCAGGGAGCATTGTGATTCTAGTGTATGTGGATGATTTGATTATCACAGGAAGTGATAAGGCAGGGATTCAGGCTACTAAGGAGTTTCTCAAATCTGTGTTTGACATCAAGGATTTGGGAGAGATGAAGTATTTTCTGGGAATTGAGATATGCAGATCAAAGGAGGGTTTGTTTATGTCTCAAAGGAAGTATACTATGGATATGTTGAAGGAGACTGATGTACTTGGAGGAAAGATAGCTAAGACACCCCTTGAGGAGGGATATAAAGTTCTGCGTGAGGGGGAGGTTGAAGAGAAGCAGCTGTTTGAAGATCCTAAGCTATACAGGAAGATGGTTGGTAAGCTGATCTACTTGACCATCACCAGACCAGATATATGTTTTGCTGTGAACCAAGTGAGTCAGCATATGCAGGCGCCAAAGGTCCATCACTGGAAGATGGTTGATAGGATACTGAGGTATCTGAGTGGGACGGCTGGACAAGGAGTTTGGATGGGTTGTAATGGCAGTACAGAAGTGGTTGGGTATTGTGATGCTGATTGGGCAGGAGATAGAGTGGACAGGAGATCAACTACTGGGTATTGTACATTCATTGGAGGAAACTTGGTTACTTGGAAGAGTAAGAAGCAGAAGGTTATCTCTCGTTCAAGTGCTGAAGCTGAGTATAGAGCCATGCTGAAGCTGACAAACGAGTTGGTGTGGATCAAGGGGATCTTGAAGCATCTAGAGATTGAGCAGAGTACTCCTATGACTATGCATTGTGACAATCAAGCAGCTATCCACATTGCCTCCAACTCAGTGTTTCATGAGAGAACAAAGCACATAGAGGTGGATTGCCATAAGGTGAGGCAGATGATTATCTTAGGAGTGATTCTGCCATGTTATACAAGAAGTGAAGATCAGCTTGCAGATGTGTTTACTAAGGCAGCGAGATTGAAGACAATGGAGTCCATACTATCCAGGCTTGGACTCATTGATCTTACTCCCAGGAGCTGAGCCCCTTAACCATGGAGTCTCCACTCTTTTTCCCTCATCAAAGTTTTATCCCAATGGGTTTTCTTTGGTGAGGTTTTTAATGAGGGAGGTCTTCATGGTTTCCAAGCTTGACTTGTTCCACATGGTCAAGCTTGAGGGGGAGTGTTGAGATGAGGAGATGAAGAGTTGATACATGGATAGAGGAAGGGATTTGGAGCAGGCAGTAACTTTGGAGATTTACCACAGTAGCTTTATTGTTACTGTGGTAACTGAGTTAAAAGACTTGGGAAGTTACCTTGCATCCATTTGGAGAGTGAAACACGCCAGGAGGAGTCTGGATAAGCAAGGAGGAGTTTGGATAAGGTCTGGTCAAGGCTAGAGAGCTTTAGACAGGCTGGCACCAGCTGGAAAGCTAAAGCAAGATACCCAAGCATGTGAGGAACCTTATTGGCCAGTTTGAATCAAGCATCTTTGACTACACATGCCTCTTATCCTAGCTAGACTGAACCTGGACGAAATTATGTATCCCTAATCTATATGTGTTGTAAACTCTCTCATTAATCAATCTAATGGAGTTTTGAGTCTCTCTCTTTATTCTCTCACTAAAATCTCTTAATCTCTTTAATCTTTTCATCTGATTATCCCTGATTGATTGAATCATGCTCTAATACACAAAAGTGTATATGGTATCAGAGCCCGGTTGCTAAAAAAGGGGAGAGTGTGATTTCGTTTTTCATAAAAATCTTGAGTGTTCTTGAGTGTTCTTGAGTGTTCTTGGTGTTCTTGAGTTCTGGTCTTTATTATCTGAGTGGTGTCAGATATTCTGATGGATTCAAACTATCTCAACATGGAAATGAAGCACAGATCTAGTACAACCATGGAGCTTGAAGAAGAGAGGGATGGTGATTGGTCAAGATGGGCAAAGAGAGCTTTGGAAAGCTGTGGGTTATGGTGTAGTCATGTAAAGGGGAAGCCTTTAGTCGAAATGGCTACTGAAGAAGGTCAGACAAGGAATCTGAAAAGTGAAGATGAAGCTGATCAAGAAACCACTTTAGAGAGTGGGATTGAAGAAGCTTATGAAGAAAGGTCCAAACTTGTGAAGGTCAGTGGAGACAAGAGAGTGATCCGTGGCTTGAGACAAGGAAAGGATGAGTTGTATCAGCTTGTGGGAAGGCTGAGAGAAGGATGGATGGAGCTGGATGTGCTGAGACCAAGCACAGCTGATCCGAAAGTCATTAAGAAAAGGAGGAAACAAGATGTGTTCTTTAGCTTTCTTGTGAAGGAGATTTGGGTTCTTACTCTTCAGGCGTGTGATGTGTGGGAAGAGAACAAGAGATCAAATCAGTGGGAAGGTGGTACAAGCTGTAAGAAGGGAAGGCTGAGAAAGCTTTCTAGAGTGTGGCTGAAGATGGGAAAGGCTTGGAAGAAGAACAGGGAGTCTGGTTATCTAACTGATAAGATGAGCTTGAAGATGATCAAGGAGGTGGCTCAACAAGTGGTAAGAGGAGAGTGTTCTTACTCTGCCTATATGAGTAACTCAGTGGAGGATAGTATGGTTATGAAGGAGCAGGAGATCAAAGGAGCAGATGATCCTATCACAAAGAAAGAATGGGATGGGTTTGTCAAGTATGTGTATGCTTTGGCTACGACCCGGAGACAGGGTGCTCCTGCCTTAGCATCCACATCCAAACCCATTATCATTGATTCTGGAGCAACACATCATATGATCAGTGATAGGAGTCTGATAAGTGGAGTCAAGGCTGCAACAGGGAGTGTCATGATAGCTAATGGTGCTAGGATCCCAATAGAAGGAGTGGGAAACCTCAAGATGTTTGAGAAGGACTCACATGCGTTCTATTTGCCTCAGTTCACTTCAAACCTGATATCAGTGAAGAAGGCCACAGTTGATCTTGATTGTCAAGTGGTATTCAGGCCAAATGAGAATGAGTTTCAAGACTTGAAGACTGGGAGAGTTATTGGTAGAGGGGACAGCAAGAATCAGTTATATCATCTCCAAACAGCTAAGAACTCTAACCCTATTGATTCAGTATGCTTGAGTAGTACTGCTGATAGGTGTGATAGTATTACTTGGCATGCTAGATTAGGACATCCTCATGCTCGTGCAACTGAATTGATTAAGCCTAATATGTCATTCAATCACTTGGAATGTGAAGCTTGCATCTTAGGGAAGCACTGTAGAACTGTTTTTCCCACATCAGAGACCATATATGCAAATTGCTTTGATCTTGTTCATTCTGATGTGTGGACAGCCCCTTGTATGTCTAGAGAAAACCAGAAGTACTTTGTGACATTCATAGATGAGAAGTCTAAGTATACATGGATCACATTGATGCCATCTAAGGATAGAGTGTTTGAGGCTTTTGTCAACTTCCAAGCATATGTAACTAATCATTACAATGCTACTGTGAAGGTACTACGGTCTGATAATGGAGGAGAATACACCAGTCATGCCTTCAAGAATCACTTGGCTAAACATGGGATAGTGCATCAGACCAGTTGTCCTTACACACCACAGCATAATGGGGTAGCTGAGAGGAAGAATAGGCATCTGATGGAGGTGGCTAGATCCATGATGTATCATGCTAATGTTCCAAAGAGGTTTTGGGGGGATGCTGTTCAGGCTGCATGCTATCTTATCAATCGGATTCCAACTAAGGTATTGAAGAATCTGTCTCCGTTTGAGGTGCTGAACAAGAGCAAGCCATACATAGATCATCTGCGTGTCTTTGGATGTCTATGTTATGTCTGGGTTCCAGGAGAACAGAGAAACAAGTTGGAGGCAAAGAGCACTAAAGCAATGCTCATTGGGTACTCAGTAACTCAGAAGGGGTACAAGTGCTATGATCCAGCAACCAGGAGAGTGTTGGTGTCTAGAGATGTTAAGTTCATGGAGACAAAGGGATATTATGAAGAAAAGAATTGGGAAGACTTGGAAGATCTGTCTCAAGAACCAAGAAACATGGCAGAGAATCTGAGGAACATCTTGGAAAGGCTTGGGGTAAACATGTTCCAAGATAAAGTCAGAGAAGCTAAAAGAACAACTCCACTTGATCATGAGGGGGGAAATGAGTCTGAATCAGGAGTGCAAGAGCAGCACCAAGGGGATTCAGGTCATCATGATCAAGAGGTGACAGAAGAAGTAGAGAATGCTCCTCAGGTCCGTGTGGATGAGCAGGGAGAGGTTCATGATCCGGAGGAGGTGAGTGAGACAGAAACAGAGGTTCAAGCAGAGGTTCAAGCTGAGGATCAGGTTCAGGTCTTGCGGAGGAGCACAAGGATAAAGAGGGATGCTTCCAACACGAGAGTGTACTACAATGCCCAGGCTGTGGAGCATCCTTCTCAAGCCGTGTGTTCCTTTGCAGAATATCCAGAAGAGCACATGGTGTTTATGTGTAACCTGGATGAGAATGAGATACCAAGATCTTATGAAGAAGCTATGAAGCACAAGGTTTGGAGAGATTCAGTAGGAGATGAAAGGGATGCAATGATCAGGAATGATACTTGGTATGAGAGTGAGTTACCTAAAGGGAAGAAGGCAGTTTCAAGCAGATGGATCTTCACATCAAGTACCTTGCAAATGGGGAGATAGATAGGCGCAAGACTAGGCTGGTTGCAAGAGGATTTACACAGACTTATGGGGAAGATTACATTGATACTTTTGCACCAGTGGCCAAGCTTCACACAATTCGAATTGTGTTATCTATTGCAACAAACTTGGAGTGGGATTTGTGGCAAATGGATGTGAAGAATGCTTTCTTGCAAGGTGAACTTGAAGATGAAGTATACATGCATCCACCTCCTGGTCTTGAGCATCTAGTAAAGCCAGGGAATGTTTTGAGATTGAAGAAAGCAATATATGGGTTGAAACAGTCACCTAGAGCTTGGTACAGGAAGCTGAGTACAACACTCAATGGGAGAGGCTTTAGGAAGTCTGAACTAGATCACACTCTCTTCACCTTGACAGGACCTTCAGGGAGCATTGTGATTCTAGTGTATGTGGATGATTTGATTATCACAGGAAGTGATAAGGCAGGGATTCAGGCTACTAAGGAGTTTCTCAAATCTGTGTTTGACATGAAGGATTTGGGAGAGATGAAGTATTTTCTGGGAATTGATATATGCAGATCAAAGGAGGGTTTGTTTATGTCTCAAAGGAAGTATCTATGGATATGTTGAAGGAGACTGATGTACTTGGAGGAAAGATAGCTAAGACAACCCTTGAGGAGGGATATAAAGTTCTGCGTGAGGGGGAGGTTGAAGAGAAGCAGCTGTTTGAAGATCCTAAGCTATACAGGAAGATGGTTGGTAAGCTGATCTACTTGACCATCACCAGACCAGATATATGTTTTGCTGTGAACCAAGTGAGTCAGCATATGCAGGCGCCAAAGGTCCATCACTGGAAGATGGTTGATAGGATACTGAGGTATCTGAGTGGGACGGCTGGACAAGGAGTTTGGATGGGTTGTAATGGCAGTACAGAAGTGTTTGGGTATTGTGATGCTGATTGGGCAGGAGATAGAGTGGACAGGAGATCAACTACTGGGTATTGTACATTCATTGGAGGAAACTTGGTCACTTGGAAGAGTAAGAAGCAGAAGGTTATCTCCTGTTCAAGTGCTGAAGCTGAGTATAGAGCCATGCTGAAGCTGACAAACGAGTTGGTGTGGATCAAGGGGATCTTGAAGCATCTAGAGATTGAGCAGAGTACTCCTATGACTATGCATTGTGACAATCAAGCAGCTATCCACATTGCCTCCAACTCAATGTTTCATGAGAGAACAAAGCACATAGAGGTGGATTGCCATAAGGTGAGGCAGATGATTATCTTAGGAGTGATTCTGTCATGTTATACAAGAAGTGAAGATCAGCTTGCAGATGTGTTTACTAAGGCAGCGAGGTTGAAGACAATGGAGTCCATACTATCCAGGCTTGGACTCATTCATCTTACTCCCAGGAGCTGAGCCCCTTAACCATGGAGTCTCCACTCTTTTTCCCTCATCAAAGTTTTATCCCAATGGGTTTTCTTTGGTGAGGTTTTTAATGAGGGAGGTCTTCATGGTTTCCAAGCTTGACTTGTTCCACATGGTCAAGCTTGAGGGGGAGTGTTGAGATGAGGAGATGAAGAGTTGATACATGGATAGAGGAAGGGATTTGGAGCAGGCAGTAACTTTGAAGATTTACCACAGTAACTTTATTGTTACTGTGGTAACTGAGTTAAAAGACTTGGGAAGTTACCTTGCATCCATTTGGAGAGTGAAACACGCCAGGAGGAGTCTGGATAAGCAAGGAGGAGTTTGGATAAGGTCTGGTCAAGGCTAGAGAGCTTTAGACAGGCTGGCACCAGCTGGAAAGCTAAAGCAAGATACCCAAGCATGTGAGGAACCTTATTGGCCAGTTTGAATCAAGCATCTTTGACTACACATGCCTCTTATCCTAGCTAGACTGAACCTGGACGAAATTATGTATCCGTAATCTATATGTGTTGTAAACTCTCTCATTAATCAATCTAATGGAGTTTTGAGTCTCTCTCTTTATTCTCTCACTAAAATCTCTTAATCTCTTTAATCTTTTCATCTGATTATCCCTGATTGATTGAATCATGCTCTAATACACAAAAGTGTATAAGCTCTTGGAGGAGGTGCCTTGGATGAGGTTTGTGAGTCCTCTCCATACACTTCTGCTTCCAATGAGTCTCTCCTGTTGAGTTGAGTTGAGTATAAGTGTGAAGCAAGTGAGGAGTTGAGACTAAGGAGATGAGTTGAAGCTTGGGAAGGTTTGGGCAAGGTCCGTACAAGTCCGTACAGTCCGTACATGACCGTACACATGAAGATGGGTGAAACCTTAACAAGGGTAAAGAAGTCACTTGCGGTAACTTAGGTGAAGGGAAGGAACTTACCTTGATGCATCAGACCGTTTAGGGATAAGGTAGAGCGCGCCTTGACAGGCTGGAACAGCTGGAAAGGCAAGAGCATCTCGGTCCAAGATGCTAGATGCTCCGCGCATGTGGAGAAGCTAATTGGCTAGTCCAAATGAGCTTATCCTCTCCTGATTGACCTCACATGCTTTAGTCTTCTCTTGATTTCGAAAACCCTTGTATGCTCACACTATATATTGTAACTCATGTCCTTAATGAAAGATTAGACAGTTCTAAACAATCTTTCTCTTTACTCATTTCACTATGATTCTCCATTAGTCTCTAAGTAGTCTCTTAATCTCTTATTCTCCTTCTCTAATCCTTTCTAAACTCAGATAATCCTTTACATTCCTAAAAGTCATATGGTATCAGAGCCAGGTTGATTGCAATCTGAGTTCGTGAGTGATTCTCTTAAGGATTCAAGTTTGAAACTTTAAGAGAACAAGTGAGTGTGTTTGAGAGTTTCTTGAGAGTTCAAAAGCTCAAGGTGTTTTGTGTGTGTCTTGGTGGTCCGTGGGAGGTTCATTTGAAGACTCAAGAGTAAATCTGTGTTCTAGAGAGCAGCGTGGGTTCTCAGTTCAAGATCTAACCGGTTGAGTCAAGCTGTTCAAGATGGATAGTGGCATGAAGATGAAGGTCGCGGTGACATTCAAAGGAACCAACTACCTAGTCTGGTCTAGGATGGTGAAGACTGCTGTGGGAAGCAAGGGTTTGTGGAAGCATATCACATCTGGTGAGGCTCCAATGGCGATTACTCAGGAGGGTGAAAAGGAGAGCCCCGAGGAGAGTGTTGTAGAGAAGTGGCAACAAGAAGACATGATGGTGATGTCAGTCCTTCATGCCTCTTTGGAGCCGGCTATACTAGATGCTTATAGCTACTGTGAGACAGCCAAGGAGCTGTGGGATACTCTACAGAAAGTGTATGGAAACACTTCTAACCTGAACCGTGTGTTTGAAGTCAAGAAGGCAATCAATGGGTTAACCCAAGATGACATGGAGTTCACTAAGCACTTGGGGAGGTTCAGGTCTCTTTGGTCTGAGTTAGAGATGCTGAGGCCAAGCACGGTTGATCCAGAGCTTCTAAATGAGAGACGTGAGCAGGACAAGGTCTTTGGGTTGCTGCTCACGTTGAATGCAAGTTACAGTGGTCTCATCCAGCACATGCTATGGTCCGAGAAGCTGCCTGACCTTGAAGAGGTGTGTGCTAAGATACAGAAGGAGCAGGGCTCAATGGGTTTGTTTGGAGGCAAGGGAGACTTATCTCTTGCAAATGCTGTGCAACCTGACCGGGAAGAGCCTCCTCAAGCCAACAAAGCTGGTTACAACAAGTATGAGGATAGGAAGTTCAATGGGAATTGTGATCATTGCAAGAAGCATGGACACAAGAAGAGTCAGTGCTGGATACTCCATCCTCACTTGAAGCCGGCTAAGTTCATGAAGGAGAGAGAGGCAAAAGCTCACATGACTGAAGGATCAAGCGGAGCAGGGCCATCTAACCGAGGAGCTGAAGTGGAGAACCGTGAAGGAGATGGAAAGGCTTTGGTGACCTATACTGGAGCTATCAACCCCCGAGGCAATGATCAAGACTTCATCAGGAGATCCGAGATGGATGCACTCATCAAAATGCTCAAGGATAATGGTAACATTCATGGGTATTCATTTGGTGCTTCTATGATTGCTAGAACTATAGAAATGACTCCTAATGTGGCTGAGATTGCTAGGATTGATAGTAAGACTGGAATTGAGCATTGCATTGATAGAAATGCTAGGATGAATGCATATAGATCACAAATTAGCATCTGCCATAGTGCTAGCAATACATCCAAACCATTGATTATAGATTCAGGTGCATCTCATCATATGATTAGTGACACCAACCTGATTAAAGATATAGAACCTACTAATGGATGTGTGATGATTGCAAATGGGGATAAGATACCTATTAAGGGAATAGGAAACTTAAAGCTATTTGATAAGAACACTAGAGCATTTTACATTCCGGAATTCACATCAAACCTACTTTCAGTTAAGAAATGCACTACTGATTTGAATTGCAATGTTATATTCAGTCCTAATGATGTGAAGTTTCAGGATATTGAGAGCAGCCAATTGATTGGAAAAGGAGTTACAAAGGGAGACTTATACATGCTTGAGAAGCTTGATCCTGTTTCCAATTATAACTGCTCATTTACTTCTGCTTCTAGTTTGAATAAAAATGCATTGTGGCATGCTAGATTAGGTCATCCCCATGAGAGGGCTTTAAACTTGATGTTACCAGGTGTGGTTTTTGAAAATAATAAGTGTGAGGCTTGCATTTTAGGCAAGCATTGTAAGAATGTGTTTCCAAGAACATCTACTGTTTATGAAAATGCTTTGATTTGATTCATACTGATGTGTGGACTGCACCTAGTTTTTCTAGAGATAATCATAAGTACTTTGTCACATTCATTGATGAAAAATCTAAATACACCTGGTTAACACTCATTCCATCAAAAGATAGGGTGATAGATGCATTCAAGAACTTTCAAGCTTATGTGACTAACCATTATCATGCTAGGATTAAAATTTTGAGATCAGATAATGGAGGAGAGTACACAAGCTATGCGTTCAAGAGTCATCTAGATCACCATGGAATCCTTCATCAAACAAGCTGTCCCTACACACCACAACAGAATGGTGTAGCTGAGAGGAAGAACAGGCACTTGATGGAAGTGGCTCGGTCACTGATGTTCCAAGCTAATGTACCTAAGAGATTCTGGAGTGATGCTGTATCCACTGCGTGCTACCTAATCAACAGGATGCCTACAAAGGTGTTGAAGGATCAAGCACCATTTGAAGTTCTGAACAAGCGCAAGCCATCCTTGGAATACATGAGAGTGTTTGGATGCTTATGCTATGTTCTAGTACCAGGAGAGTTGAGGAACAAGCTAGAAGCAAGAAGCAGAAAGGCAATGTTCATTGGCTACTCAACAACTCAAAAAGGATATAAGTGTTATGATCCAGAAGCTAGAAGGGTGCTTGTATCTAGAGATGTGAAGTTCATTGAAGAAAGAGGATACTATGAGGAGAAGAATCAAGAAGATTTGAAGGATCTCACATCAGATAAGGCTGGAGTCTTAAGAATCATTTTGGAAGGTCTCGGTATCAAGATGAACCAGGACCAATCCACAAGAAGTGGAAGACAAGAAGAGAGCTCAACTGCACCAAGTGGAGCTGCTCAAACACCTCACCTTGATCATGAGGGGGGAAGTGAACCTGAAACTCAAGAAAATGGCCAAGAAGGAGTCGGCTTGAGTGAGGAAGGAGGAGAGTTCAACTCAGGTTCTCATCATCAAGGTGAGCAAGACCAAGAGAGGAAGAACATCAGAGTGAAGCACAAGAACCGACTACACAAGATGAGCCGGTTCAAGAGCAAGAACAACCAGTATTGAGGAGAAGCACAAGGCTGAGAAAGGATCCTTCCTCTTGGGTAAACACGCGAGTGTACTACAATGCCCAAGCTGTGGAGCATCCTTCTCAAGTCGTGTGTTCATTTGCTCAATACCCTGAAGAACATTGCGCCTTCATGGTTAACTTGGATGAGAATTACATCCCAAGAAGCTATGAAGAAGCAATCATGGATAAAGAATGGAAGGAGTCAGTTGGAGCTGAGGCAGGAGCTATGATCAAGAATGATACATGGTATGAGAGTGAGTTACCAAAAGGGAAGAAGGCTGTGACTAGTAGATGGATATTCACAATCAAGTATAAGGCGGATGGAAAGATTGAGAGGAAGAAGTCAAGGCTGGTTGCAAGAGGTTTCACTCAAACTTATGGAGAAGATTACATAGAAACCTTTGCACCAGTAGCTAAACTACATACAATCCGGATTGTGTTAAGCTTGGCTGTGAATCTTGGATGGGGGTTATGGCAAATGGATGTGAAGAATGCCTTTCTACAAGGTGAACTTGAGGATGAAGTGTATATGCATCCACCTCCAGGCCTTGAACACTTAGTGAAGAGAGGGAATGTGTTGAGATTGAAGAAAGCTATCTATGGGCTGAAGCAATCACCAAGAGCTTGGTACAACAAGCTGAGCACTACTCTCAATGGCCGAGGCTTCAAGAAGTCCGAACTAGATCACACTCTCTTCACACTCACCACCCCCTCAGGTATGATTGCACTCCTTGTGTATGTTGATGATATCATTATCACAGGAAGTGATAAGGAGGGTATCATAGCAACCAAGGAGTTCCTTAAATCCATGTTTGAGATTAAAGACTTGGGAGAAATGAAATACTTTCTTGGGATTGAGATATGTAGATCCAAGGAAGGTTTGTTCATGTCCCAAAGGAAGTATACACTTGATCTTTTGAAAGGTGCAGGTGCTTATGGAGGCAAGACAGCAAGGATGCCTATGGAGGATGGCTACAAAGTCCCACGAGAGGGGGAGATTGAAGACAGCAAGCCTTACCAGGAAAAACTAGTTGGCAAATTGATTTATCTTACCATAACTAGACCTGACATTTGCTTTGCTGTGAATCAGGTGAGTCAACACATGCAAGTGCCTAAGGAGCATCACTGGCGCATGGTAGAGAGGATCTTAATGTATCTCAACGGCTCACCTGATCAAGGAGTATGGATGGGCTGCAATGGAAGCACTGAAGTGGTGGGATACTGTGATGCGGATTGGGCTGGTGATAGAGCAGACAGGAGATCAACCACAGGCTATTGCACATTCATTGGAGGCAACTTGGTGACTTGGAAGAGTAAGAAGCAGAAGGTGGTGTCTTGCTCAAGTGCAGAAGCTGAGTATAGAGCTATGCTGAAGCTCACCAACGAGTTAGTATGGATCAAAGGCATCTTGAAGCATTTGGAGATTGATCAAGCCACGCCAATGACCATGCATTGTGACAACCAAGCAGCTATCCACATTGCCTCCAACTCGGTGTTCCATGAGAGAACCAAGCACATTGAAGTTGATTGCCACAAGGTGAGGCAGATGATCATCTTAGGAGTCATCTTGCCATGCTACACAAGAAGTGAAGATCAGTTAGCGGATGTGTTCACCAAGGCTGCAAGACAGAAGACAATGGAGTCCATTCACATACGGTTGGGCCTCATTGATCTTGGGAAGAGAAGGAGCTGATCCCCTTGGCTGTGAGGTCTTTACTCTTTTTCCCTTATCAAGGTTTTATCCCAATGGGTTTTCCTTGGTAAGGTTTTTAATGAGGAAGATCTCATAGCTATCCAAGCTTAGGCTTTCACAAAGCTAAGCTTGAGGGGGAGTGTTGAGTTGAGTTGAGTATAAGTGTGAAGCAAGTGAGGAGTTGAGACTAAGGAGATGAGTTGAAGCTTGGGAAGGTTTGGGCAAGGTCCGTACAAGTCCGTACAGTCCGTACATGACCGTACACATGAAGATGGGTGAAACCTTGACAAGGGTAAAGAAGTTACTTGCGGTAACTTAGGTGAAGGGAAGGAACTTACCTTGATGCATCAGACCGTTTAGGGATAAGGTAGAGCGCGCCTTGACAGGCTGGAACAGCTGGAAAGGCAAGAGCATCTCGGTCCAAGATGCTAGATGCTCCGCGCATGTGGAGAAGCTAATTGGCTAGTCCAAATGAGCTTATCCTCTCCTGATTGACCTCACATGCTTTAGTCTTCTCTTGATTTCGAAAACCCTTGTATGCTCACACTATATATTGTAACTCATGTCCTTAATGAAAGATTAGACAGTTCTAAACAATCTTTCTCTTTACTCATTTCACTATGATTCTCCATTAGTCTCTAAGTAGTCTCTTAATCTCTTATTCTCCTTCTCTAATCCTTTCTAAACTCAGATAATCCTTTACATTCCTAAAAGTCATATCTCCATCAGTATAGACAGGAGAAAGGGTGAGAGACACGCCCTTCAGTCTTCTTCTCATGGAGAAACTGAACTCGGATGGGAATGTCTTCAAGGGTTGGATTTGAGCTGAGGGTAGAGCTTGTGTTGTGCGGAAGCTACAGCTCAGGTTCTGATGAACCTGGCTCTGATACCATATGATTTTTAAAGAGATCTCTACTCTGGTAGTTTGTGTGTGTGTATAAGCTTCAATGAAGAATGATTAGAGCTTGTTCTAGGTGATATAGAGAGAGAGATTGGTGAGAGTGTTTATGAGTGTATGAGAGACTTTAAGGACAGAGATTAAGAGACTTAAGAGACTAGAGAGACTGAGAGAATAAGAGACTGAAGATTAGTGTTTCAGATTAGAGAAGGAGAGGGGAAACCCCCTTACTCACTTAAGGGTTACAAAAACGTCCACACATAGCCTTTATATAGGCTTTACAAGTTTGCAATCATAAACCCTTAATCTAATGGCTAAAAATGACTTGAGAATGAATGACTAGGATGTAGTCTTGGATCTGGTCTTCACAATCTTGGTGATGGTCTCTGATTGGCTAAAGGAATCTGGTAAGAGAAGCTTGGATGGTTCAGATTGCCCATGTTTGAAATGGATGGATAAGATGGAGCCTTGTGTGTTCCATGGTCAAAAGGTGCTTTACCTTTTGACCAGCTACTTTCCAGCTAGCAACAGGTCACGCCCAGCTCCTCTCTTATCCATTCCCAACAGTCACAAGCTCAGATAACTCCTCCTTGCTCCCTAAGTTTGCACATCTCCATTTCAGGTCAATCCGGGTAAAGTGGTACGGCCTGCTCATCCGTACGGTTGATGGTACGGACCTGATGTCCGTACCTCGCCCTATATTTGCACAACTTCACCAAGCTTCTTCAATAGATGAACCAAATCATGTTTTGGGTCGCCCTAACTTTGCACCAGACCCAAACTCCTCCATACTTCTCTTTTGGTGATGGTCTCTGATTGGCTAAAGGAATCTGGTAAGAGAAGCTTGGATGGTTCAGATTGCCCATGTTTGAAATGGATGGATAAGATGGAGCCTTGTGTGTTCCATGGTCAAAAGGTGCTTTACCTTTGACCAGCTACTTTCCAGCTAGCAACAGGTCACGCCCAGCTCCTCTCTTATCCATTCCCAACAGTCACAAGCTCAGATAACTCCTCCTTGCTCCCTAAGTTTGCACATCTCCATTTCGGGTCAATCCGGGTAAAGTGGTACGGCCTGCTCATCCGTATGGTTGATGGTACGGACCTGATGTCCGTACCTCGCCCTATATTTGCACAACTTCACCAAACTTCTTCAATAGATGAACCAGATCATGTTTTGGGTCGCCCTAACTTTGCACCAGACCCAAACTCCTCCATACTTCTATTTTGGCTCCATTTCACTCTTCAAGTCAACATTCTCCACCACTTTATGTATCCAAATCAAGCTTCTCACAAAGTGATTCATCCTGGTTTGATTGGAACGACGAAGAAGCTGTGCTATTCCCAAACTGGGAAACTGGAATCACCTGATTTGAAAGTGGGATAACTTCTTCTTGCCAACTCCTATAAGATTTATTCAACTTCCTGGTGATTATCCACCACTTTATGTATCCAAATCAAGCTTCTGACAAAGAGATTCATCCTGGTTTGATTGGAACGACGAAGAAGCTGTGCTATTCCCAAACTGGGAAACTGGAATCACCTGATTTGAAAGTGGGATAACTTCTTCTTGCCAACTCCTATGAGATTTATTCAACTTCCTGGTGATTCTCCACCACTTTATGTATCCAAATCAAGCTTCTCACAAAGAGATTCATCCAGGTTTGATTGGAACGACGAAGAAGCTGTGCTAATCCCAAACTGGGAAACTGGAATCACCTGATTTGAAAGTGGGATAACTTCTTCTTGCCAACTCCTATGAGATTTATTCAACTTCCTGGTGATTTGATGTGATCATGGACCAACTAGCTAATGAAGATGATGAGGATCTAGATAAGCCGGCTGATGAAGATGTTCTAGTCTTATCTAAAGGACCTCTAACTCGATCAAGATCAAGGAAGCTCACGCAAGCTATTGGAGGATTGGTTAAGATGTCATGGAAGCAAGAGGAATGTCTTGGTAAAAGCTTGATCAGCCAAGACACACTTATCACCATTCAAGCTACTTCACCATCAAGCTGATCATCAACTAAGCAAGCAATCTATGCGTGCTCTTTTTCCCTATCTTTGGTTTTGTCCCATTGGGTTTTCCAAAGATAGGTTTTTAACGAGGCCATAGATTTGCTTCTCAAATCTCTTAGTTGATGATCTCGATCCAACCTTATCCCGGATCAACCTTATGTTATATTATGTCTTTCATTTCATGCTTTTGTTTTCAAACTTGTCATTTGTTTCTATTTCCAAGAGAGCCGTGTGCCTTTACTCTCTTGATAGTTTTCGAGAAGCTTGGAGTCTGTTCCAACTTCTCTTATAAAGTGTACTTTGAAACCCTTATCAATGATCAATAATCTTTTATCATAAACCTTTCCTTTGTTCTCTCTACTGCTTGTTTTCGAGTTGTTGAGTGTTCTTGTTGGTGTGTAATATCCAACAGCCCAAGAGTGTCTATCTCGGTGTGTCATATCCGATCTAGTCAATTAGGAGTATCAGGAAGCCTTTCCGCAGCATCTTGTGTCACCAATCGATTCACAACCTTGAAGAACTTGAGTCTTTGATTCGTTCTAGCAAGGATCTATCCCAGACTATCCAGAGAAGCAATCTAGGGACGTATTATGTGGTATCAGAGCCTCTCTGGTTAGGGAAGTTATCGTTTCTCTTTTGTTTCGATTTAACCTGTTCACCTTCTTGATCAGTTTTAGATCGATCCGTTTTGTTTCAACTGATCTGTTCTTTGTTTCACAATATCCATTGATTGATCCGTAATCCGTGGTTGTTTGATTGTGTGATCTAATCGTTTTGTGTCGATCTAATTGTTAAAAGTTTTGAATTGATAGATCTAGGTTTCTCGCTTTTAGATCCAATTGTTATCGATTCTTATTCTCGTTTTGATCTTTTGTTTGAATTTGATTGATCGTGTGATCTGTTTTAAATCATCTATAACAACTAGAACTACTTGTGTGTCGTCGAAATCTGATCAAAGAACCTACCCTGATCTCGTTTCTATTGAGATTGTCGATTTGAATCCTCTTTGCTTGTCGATCAAGTTTCTTTTACCGCCTGTTTATTTTCTGTTTAAAATCTCTTTGATCATCTACTGATTATGATCAGTTTACTGGAATTGTTTTACTGGTTGAGTGTTGTTATTGATTCTAGGTACCAATGGGAAAAGAATCAGAAGAAGAAGCCGAGCTAGTAAGGAAGAACAAGATGCTGAGGGAGCAAATGACCGAGCAAATGAATCAGACTATGATCTCTACAATGGCTGATATGCTCAAGGCTAGCATGAAGGAACTCCGTGAGGAGATGAGACAAGAGTTGAGGCAAGCTACTGGCCAGAGACATAGCAATGAATCTAGAAGGAACCGGCCTACTCCAATACGGCAAGAGCATGCGGGTTCACAAGAGACCGACAACTACTACTCGCGCCATAGATCTGAGCACAACCAAACTGAGCGCAGTAGTTCTTCTTCTGAACTGAGCAGAGGAAGATCAAGGCGTGAGCATGATGGAAGGAGGTCACGCAAAGACAAGCTTTCTGGACTTAACCTTAAGATTCCATCCTTCCATGGCAAGGTTGATCCAGATGCCTATTTGGAATGGGAAAAGAAGATCGAGCTTGTCTTCAATTGCCAACACTACTCCAATGCCCAAAGGATCAAGATTGCAGCAACTGAATTTTATGATTATGCATTGAGTTGGTGGGATCAGCTTGTAACTACTAGACGGCTAAACCAAGAGAATCCGGTTGATTCATGGCACGAGATGAAGTCACTCATGCGCAAACGGTTTGTTCCAAGCCATTATCACCGCGATCTACATCAAAAGCTGCGAAGACTTACCCAAGGAACACGAACTGTTGAAGAATACTATCAAGACATGGAGTTGCTGATGTTAAGAGCTAGTATCTTGGAAGATAGAGAAGCTACTATGGCAAGGTTTCTTGGAGGACTTAACCGTGAGATACAAGACAAAGTGGAAATGCAACACTATGTGGAAATAGAAGAGATGTTGCACAAAGCTATTCTAGTGGAGCAGCAGCTCAAGAGGAAGGGTAACTCACGCAGCTATGGATCTTCTAAGTTCCACCACTCTAAGGAGGAGAAAACATCCTATCTGAAGGATAGCAAGCCTCAGCAGAAAGAAGAGACTAAGCCGAGCAGCACATACAGCAAAGACAAAGGCAAAGCTGAAATTACTAGTTCAAGAACTAGAGATGTTAAGTGTTTCAAATGTCAAGGGCGTGGGCATTATGCTAATGAGTGCACCAACAAAAAGGTCATGATTCTTCTTGAGAATGGAGAGTATGAATCAGAGGAAGAGAAGTTTGGGTCTGATCATGAGGAGTCTGAAGAAGAAAGTGAAGTAGAACCCGTGAAAGGAAGGTTGTTGGTGACAAGAAGGCTCTTGAACGTACAAGCTAAGAATGGAGAGCTTGAGCAGCGAGAGAATCTATTTTACACTAGGTGTATGGTTCAGGGAAAGGTGTGCAGCCTCATTATTGATGGAGGAAGTTGTGTCAATGTAGCTAGTGAGACAATGGTGAAGAAATTGGGTTTGAAAATTCAGAAACACCCAAGACCTTACAGATTGCAGTGGCTCAATGAGGAGGGCGAGATGAGAGTCTCTACTCAAGTACTAGTTCCTATAGCCATTGGTAGATATGAAGATGAAGTCTTGTGTGATGTGTTGCCAATGGAAGCCAGTCATATACTTCTTGGAAGACCCTGGCAGTATGATAGACGTGTGAATCATGATGGCTTCACCAACAAGCATTCATTTGAATTCAATGGAAAGAAGACTGTGCTGGTGCCTTTGTCTCCTAAAGAGGTTCATGAAGATCAACTCCAGCTTCAGAAAAAGAAAGAGAAAGAGATTGATCTCAAACCTGATAATAACAAGCATCACAGCCTCTATGCCAAACAGGGAGATATCAAAAGAATTCTTTACTCTCAAAATTCTATTATCTTGCTTATGTTTAAAGAGACTCTACTAACAGTTACTGATCACACACCGGATCATCCGAGTGAACTAGTCTCTCTTTTACAGGAATATGCAGATGTGTTTCCAGAAGATAGCCCTATTGGATTGCCTCCAGTGCGTGGGATTGAGCATCAAATTGATTTTGTACCTGGTTCTACACTACCCAACCGTCCCGCATACAGGACCAATCCAGTTGAGACTAAAGAATTGCAAAGACAAGTAGAGGAGCTGATGGAGAAGGGTCATATCCGAGAGAGCTTGAGTCCTTGTGCAGTTCCAGTGCTCCTTGTGCCTAAGAAAGATGGGAGCTGGCGCATGTGTGTTGATTGTAGAGCAATCAACAACATAACAGTGAAGTATCGCCACCCTATTCCTAGATTAGATGATATGCTTGATGAGTTGCATGGTTCTTGCATATTTTCTAAGATAGATTTGAAAAGTGGATATCATCAGATTAGGATGAAAGAAGGAGATGAGTGGAAAACTGCTTTTAAAACTAAACATGGCTTGTATGAATGGTTAGTTATGCCATTTGGATTAACCAATGCGCCTAGTACATTCATGAGACTGATGAATCATATTCTTAGGTCTTTCATAGGCATCTTTGTTGTTGTGTACTTTGATGATATATTAGTTTACAGCAAATGCTTAGAAGATCATATAGAACATCTTAAGGCTGTTTTGGATGTTTTGAGGAAAGAAAAGCTTTATGCCAATCTAAAGAAGTGCACTTTTTGCACAGATAACTTGGTCTTTCTAGGTTTTGTTGTAAGTGCAGATGGAGTAAAGGTGGATCAGGAAAAGATCAAAGCAATACAAGAGTGGCCGAGTCCAACTACAGTGGGAGAAGTAAGGAGTTTTCATGGACTGGCAGGTTTCTATAGGCGCTTTGTGAAGGATTTCAGCACTCTAGCAGCTCCCCTGACTGAGATAATCAAGAAGGATGTAGGATTCAAGTGGGGAGAAGTTCAAGAAGCCGCATTCCAACTCCTTAAAGAGAAGCTTACTCAATCTCCTCTTCTCATACTTCCTGATTTTTCTAAAACATTTGAAATAGAATGTGATGCCTCAGGAATTGGAATTGGTGCTGTGTTGATGCAGGATAAAAGACCTATTGCTTACTTCAGTGAGAAACTCAGTGGAGCTACTCTCAACTATGCCACTTATGACAAAGAACTCTACGCTTTGGTGAGAGCTCTACAGACTTGGCAGCATTATCTCTGGCCAAAGGAGTTTGTCATTCACACCGACCATGAATCTCTCAAGTATCTCAAAGGACAAAGTAAGCTCAGCAAGAGACATGCCAGATGGGTAGAATTCATTGAAACCTTTCCTTATGTGATCAAATACAAACAAGGTAAGGAAAATATAGTTGCTGATGCACTATCCAGAAGGTATGTTCTCTTAAATACTCTTGATGCTAAGTTACTAGGCTTTGAACAGATTAAAGAAATGTATGAATCTGATCCTGACTTTCAAGAAGCTTATAAATCATGTGTTAAGTATGCTTCTGGACATTATTTTAGGCATGATGGATTCTTATTCTATGACAATCGTTTATGTGTGCCTAATTGCTCTTTGAGAGATCTATTTGTCAGGGAATCCCATGGAGGAAGCTTGATGGGTCATTTTGGTATAGCAAAAACCCTTAAAGTTCTGCAGGATCACTTCTATTGGCCGCATATGAAACGAGATGTGGAGAGAA
The DNA here is from genome assembly GCF_000309985.2 of Brassica rapa. Classification (NCBI taxonomy): domain Eukaryota; kingdom Viridiplantae; phylum Streptophyta; class Magnoliopsida; order Brassicales; family Brassicaceae; genus Brassica; species Brassica rapa. Next base: position 71,224 of record NW_022610623.1, read on the forward strand.
TCTGTGGAAGGTGCACAACTTGCAAGCTTGCAAAGTCTAAAATTCAACCCCACGGTTTGTATACTCCTATGCCTATTCCTACAAGACAACTCGATCTACATTCAAGCTACTCTACATTCAAGCTGATCATCATCTAGGCAAGTAGCTTGTGTGTACTCTTTTTCCCTTGATTGGTTTTGTCCCACTGGGTTAATGTAAACCTCCCAAGGATGATGCACTCTAAGGTGGTGAGGGGATAAGCCTTGCATCCTAGAGACTGTGAAATCTCAAAGATCAAAGGATGTGGATTGAATAGCACACAAAAGTTGCGGAAATTTCTTTGATTCACCAGTGGATCGATTCTCTAGATATTACACACCAAAGAAATCGACAGCTTGCTGGATATGACACACCAACAAGGAATGGATAGAGAGATGGATTGAGAGACGCCACAAAGATCTGTGAAAGGATCTATGATAAGTCTAGACCAGCCATGAACATAGATATGACACACCATGATCATGGAGTTCCAAAAATTACAAGACATCACATCTTGAAAGAGAGAAACTTCTCTAATTTTCACTGAAAAACAAACTTATTCTTATTCATGAATTTGGGCTCTTTTTATAGAGAAATACAAGTAATTTTCGTCCATAAAAGTATCTTAACATGCAGCACAACTTGGGAGTTGAAATTCAAACTCTATTCTGCATGCAAGAGAGAGAAACACACTTAAATAAATGCTATTTTGAATCTGGACGAAAATCAGTCTTCCTTTGATATTTTTGGGCTGAATCCACTTTTCTGGGCTTCTCTGATGTACCAAGATTGTAGAACAATTGGGCTTGTGGCTTAATTCTATCTGGGCTGGTCGAAATTGTTCAATGAATGCACACATGTCCAAATTCGCGTAAACTGAAGATCACCTGTTTTGTAAATTGCGTAACTCCTTCATCTGAAGTCCGTTTGATCTGATTCTTCTTCGAGGAGCTCCGTAATTGAGTTGAGCACATTCTACAAGTGATTTCATGCGTAGACGCCTCGTGGTTTCGAAGATAGGTGTCAAACAATGAACGTACATCTTTACTGCTTCCCATGATCATATCATGGGTTTTCCAATCAAGGTTTTTAATGAGGCATCAAGTTCACTTACATATCTCCTAGATGATGTATCATGGGTGCATCTGGGATGCATATCTATCTTATGTTATATTTAGACTATGGTTTTTATTTCATGTTTTTAAATTTTGAAACTCTTTTTAAAATTTGAATAAGTCTTAGTCTTGTTTTTAGATTACCAAGGGAGCCTGTTCCCTTTAATGAATTCGAGAAGTGGAGCCTGTTCCAGCCTTCTCTATATAAGCTTGTAGCCGACTTCTTTTATGATTATGCAATCTTTTATAAAAACCTTTTGGTTCTTTTCTCTCTTGTCGTGAGTGAGTGTCTGGTGTGTAATATCCAGTCTGTTGGTGTGTAATATCCAACGCCCAAGGGCTTTAGAGAGGTGTGTCATATCCGATCTAAGCCTAGGAGTATCAAGAAGCCTTTCTGCACCCTCTTGTGTCACCATTCGATCCACATACCTTGAGAAGCTTGAGTCTTTGATTCGTTTCTGCAAGGATTATCCCATCTGTTCCAGAGCATCATCCTAGGATCTCATTAGATTCATCCTGGTTTGATTGGAACGACGAAGAAGCTGTCCTATTCCCAAACTGGGAAACTGGAATCACCTGATTTGAAAGAGGGATAACTTCTTCATCCAAACTGCTATGAGATTTAATCAACGTCCTGGTGATTCTCCAGCACTTTATGTATCCAAAGTAAAGCTTCTCACAAAGTGATTCATCCTGGTTTGATTGGAACGACGAAGAAGCTGTGCTATTCCCAAACTGGGAAAATGGAATCACCTGATTTGAAAGTGGGATAACTTCTTCATCCCAACTCCTATGAGATTTATTCAACTTCCTGGTGATTCTCCACCACTTTATGTATCCAAATCAAGCTTCTCACAAAGTGATTCATCCTGGTTTGATTAGAACGACGAAGAAGCTGTGCGATTCCCAAACTGGGAAACTGGAATCACCTGATTTGAAAGTGGGATAACTTCTTCATCCAACTCATATGAGATTTATTCAACTTCCTGGTGATTCTCCACCACTTTATGTATCCAAATCAAGCTTCTCACAAAGTGATTCATCCTGGTTTGATTGGAACGACGAAGAAGCTGTGCTATTCCCAAACTGGGAAAATGGAATCACCTGATTTGAAAGTGGGATAACTTCTTCATCCCAACTCCTATGAGATTTATTCAACTTCCTGGTGATTCTCCACCACTTTATGTATCCAAATCAAGCTTCTCACAAAGTGATTCATCCTGGTTTGATTGGAACGACGAAGAAGCTGTGCTATTCCCAAACTGGGAAACTGGAATCACCTGATTTGAAAGTGGGATAACTTCTTCATCCCAACTCCTATGAGATTTATTCAACTTCCTGGTGATTCTCCACCACTTTATGTATCCAAATCAAGCTTCTCACAAAGAGTTTCATCCTGGTTTGATTGGAACGACGAAGAAGCTGTGCTATTCCCAAACTGGGAAACTGGAATCACCTGATTTGAAAGTGGGATAACTTCTTCTTGCCAACTCCTATGAGATTTATTCAACTTCCTGGTGATTCTCCACCACTTTATGTATCCAAATCAAGCTTCTCACAAAGAGATTCATCCTGGTTTGATTGGAACGACGAAGAAGCTGTGCTATTCCCAAACTGGGAAACTGGAATCACCTGATTTGAAAGTGGGATAACTTCTTCATCCCAACTCCTATGAGATTTATTCAACTTCCTGGTGATTCTCCACCACTTTATGTATCCAAATCAAGCTTCTCACAAAGTGATTCATCCTGGTTTGATTGGAATGACGAAGAAGCTGTGCTATTCCCAAACTGGGAAACTGGAATCACCTGATTTGAAAGTGGGATAACTTCTTCATCACAACTCTTATGAGATTTATTCAACTTCCTGGTGATTCTCCACCACTTTATGTATCCAAATCAAGCTTCTCACAAAGTGATTCATCCTGGTTTGATTGGAACGACGAAGAAGCTGTGCTATTCCCAAACTGGGAAACTGGAATCACCTGATTTGAAAGTGGGATAACTTCTTCTTGCCAACTCCAATGAGATTTATTCAACTTCCTGGTGATTCTCCACCACTTTATGTATCCAAATCAAGCTTCTCACAAAGTGATTCATCCTGGTTTGATTGGAACGACGAAGAAGCTGTGCTATTCCCAAACTGGGAAACTGGAATCACCTGATTTGAAAGTGGGATAACTTCTTCTTTCCAACTCCTATGAGATTTATTCAACTTCCTGGTGATTCTCCACCACTTTATGTATCCAAATCAAGCTTCTCACAAAGAGATTCATCCTGGTTTGATTGGAACGACGAAGAAGCTGTGCTATTCCCAAACTGGGAAACTGGAATCACCTGATTTGAAAGTGGGATAACTTCTTCATCCCAACTCCTATGAGATTTATTCAAATTCCTGGTGATTCTCCACCACTTTATGTATCCAAAGTAAAGCTTCTCACAAAGTGATTCATCCAGGTTTGATTGGAACGACAAAGAAGCTGTGCTATTCCCAAACTGGGAAACTGGAATCACCTGATTTGAAAGTGGGATAACTTCTTCATCCCGACTCCTATGAGATTTATTCAACTTCCTGGTGATTCTCCACCACTTTATGTATCCAAATCAAGCTTCTCACAAAGTGATTCATCCTGGTTTGATTGGAACGACGAAGAAGCTGTGCTATTCCCAAACTGGGAAACTGGAATCACCTGATTTGAAAGTGGGATAACTTCTTCTTGCCAACTCCTATGAGATTTATTACACTTCCTGGTGATTCTCCACCAGTTTATGTATCCAAATCAAGCTTCTCACAAAGTGATTCATCCTGGTTTGATTGGAACGACGAAGAAGCTGTGCTATTCCCAAACTGGGAAACTGGAATCACCTGATTTGAAAGTGGGATAACTTCTTCTTGCCAACTCCTATGAGATTTATTCAACTTCCTGGTGATTCTCCACCACTTTATGTATCCAAATCAAGCTTCTCACAAAGAGATTCATCCTGGTTTGATTGGAACGACGAAGAAGCTGTGCTATTCCCAAACTGGGAAACTGGAATCACCTGATTTGAAAGTGGGATAACTTCTTCATCCCAACTCCTATGAGATTTATTCAACTTCCTGGTGATTCTCCACCACTTTATGTATCCAAATCAAGCTTCTCACAAAGTGATTCATCCTGGTTTGATTGGAACGACGAAGAAGTTGTGCTATTCCCAAACTGGGAAACTGGAATCACCTGATTTGAAAGTGGGATAACTTCTTCATCCAACTCCTATGAGATTTATTCAACTTCCTGGTGATTCTCCACCACTTTATGTATCCAAATCAAGCTTCTGACAAAGTGATTAATCCTGGTTTGATTGGAACGACGAAGAAGCTGTGCTATTCCTAAACTGGGAAACTGGAAACACATGATTTGAAAGTGGGATAAGTTCTTCTTGCCAACTCCTATGAGATTTATTCAACTTCCTGGTGATTCTCCACCACTTTATGTATCCAAATCAAGCTTCTCACAAAGTGATTCATCCTGGTTTGATTGGAACGACGAAGAAGCTGTGTTATTCCCAAACTGGGAAACTGGAATCACCTGATTTGAAAGTGGGATAACTTCTTCTTGCCAACTCCTATGAGATTTATTCAACTTCCTGGTGATTCTCCACCACTTTATGTATCCAAATCAAGCTTCTCACGAAGAGATTCATCCTGGTTTGATTGGAACGACGAAGAAGCTGTCCTATTCCCAAACTGGGAAACTGGAATCACCTGATTTGAAATTGGGATAACTTCTTCATCCAAACTGCTATGAGATTTATTCAACTTCCTGGTGATTCTCCAGCACTTAATGTATCCAAAGTAAAGCTTCTCACAAAGTGATTCATCCAGGTTTGACTGGAACGACGAAGAAGCTGTGCTATTCCCAAACTGGGAAACTAGAATCACCTGATTTGAAAGTGGGATAACTTCTTCATCCCAACTCCTATGAGATTTATTCAACTTCGTGGTGATTCTCCACCACTTTATGTATCCAAAGCAAGCTTCTCACAAAGTGATTCATTCTGGTTTGATTGGAACGACGAAGAAGCTGTGCGATTCCCAAACTGGGAAACTGGAATCACCTGATTTGAAAGTGGGATAACTTCTTCTTGCCAACTCCTATGAGATTTATTCAATTTCCTGGCGATTCTCCACCAGTTTATGTATCTAAATCAAGCTTCTCACAAAGAGTTTCATCCTGGTTTGATTGGAACGACGAAGAAGCTGTGCTATTCCCAAACTGGGAAAATGGAATCACCTGATTTGAAAGTGGGATAACTTCTTCATCCCAACTCCTATGAGATTTATTCAACTTCCTGGTGATTCTCCACCACTTTATGTATCCAAATCAAGCTTCTCACAAAGTGATTCATCCTGGTTTGATTGGAACGACGAAGAAGCTGTGCGATTCCCAAAATGGGAAACTGGAATCACCTGATTTGAAAGTGGGATAACTTCTTCTTGCCAACTCCTATGAGATTTATTCAATTTCCTGGCGATTCTCCACCAGTTTATGTATCTAAATCAAGCTTCTCACAAAGAGTTTCATCCTGGTTTGATTGGAACGACGAAGAAGCTGTGCTATTCCCAAATTGGGAAACTGGAATCACCTGATTTGAAAGTGGGATAACTTCTTCTTGCCAACTCCTATGAGATTTATTCAACTTCCTGGTGATTCTCCACCACTTTATGTATCCAAATCAAGCTTCTCACAAAGAGATTCATCCAGGTTTGATTGGAACGACGAAGAAGCTGTGCTATTCCCAAACTGGGAAACTGGAATCACCTGATTTGAATGTGGGATAATTTCTTCATCCCAACTCCTATGAGATTTATTCAACTTCCTGGTTATTCTCCACCACTTTATGTATCCAAATCAAGCTTCTCACAAAGTGATTCATCCTGGTTTGATTGGAACGACGAAGAAGCTGTGCTATTCCCAAACTGGGAAACTGGAATCACCTGATTTGAAAGTGGGATAACTTCTTCATCCCAACTCCTATGAGATTTATTCAACTTCCTGGTGATTCTCCACCTCTTTATATATCCAAATCAAGCTTCTCACAAAGTGATTCATCCTGGTTTGATTGGAACGACGAAGAAGCTGTGCTATTCCCAAACTGGGAAACTGGAATAACCTGATTTGAAAGTGGGATCACTTCTTCTTGCCAACTCCTATGAGATTTATTCAACTTCCTGGTGATTCTCCACCACTTTATGTATCCAAATCAAGCTTCTCACAAAGTGATTCATCCTGGTTTGATTGGAACGACGAAGAAGCTGTGCTATTCCCAAACTGGGAAACTGGAATCACCTGATTTGAAAGTGGGATAACTTCTTCTTGCCAACTCCTATGAGATTTATTCAACTTCCTGGTGATTCTCCACCAGTTTATGTATCCAAATCAAGCTTCTCACAAAAGATTCATCCTGGTTTGATTGGAACGACGAAGAAGCTGTCCTATTCCCAAACTGGGAAACTGGAATCACCTGATTTGAAAGTGGGATAACTTCTTCATCCAAACTGCTATGAGATTTATTCAACTTCCTGGTGATTCTCCAGCACTTTATGTATCCAAAGTAAAGCTTCTCACAAAGTGATTCATCCAGGTTTGACTGGAACGACGAAGAAGCTGTGCTATTCCCAAACTGGGAAACTAGAATCACCTGATTTGAAAGTGGGATAACTTCTTCATCCCAACTCCTATGAGATTTATTCAACTTCCTGGTGATTCTCCACCACTTTATGTATCCAAATCAAGCTTCTCACAAAGTGATTCATCCTGGTTTGATTGGAACGACGAAGAAGCTGTGCGATTCCCAAAATGGGAAACTGGAATCACCTGATTTGAAAGTGGGATAACTTCTTCTTGCCAACTCCTATGAGATTTATTCAATTTCCTGGCGATTCTCCACCAGTTTATGTATCTAAATCAAGCTTCTCACAAAGAGTTTCATCCTGGTTTGATTGGAACGACGAAGAAGCTGTGCTATTCCCAAACTGGGAAACTGGAATCACCTGATTTGAAAGTGGGATAACTTCTTCTTGCCAACTCCTATGAGATTTATTCAACTTCCTGGTGATTCTCCACCACTTTATGTATCCAAATCAAGCTTCTCACAAAGAGATTCATCCAGGTTTGATTGGAACGACGAAGAAGCTGTGCTATTCCCAAACTGGGAAACTGGAATCACCTGATTTGAATGTGGGATAATTTCTTCATCCCAACTCCTATGAGATTTATTCAACTTCCTGGTTATTCTCCACCACTTTATGTATCCAAATCAAGCTTCTCACAAAGTGATTCATCCTGGTTTGATTGGAATGACGAAGAAGCTGTGCTATTCCCAAACTGGGAAACTGGAATCACCTGATTTGAAAGTGGGATAACTTCTTCATCCCAACTCTATGAGATTTATTCAACTTCCTGGTGATTCTCCACCACTTTATGTATCCAAATCAAGCTTCTCACTAAGTGATTCATCCTGTTTTGATTGGAACGACGAAGAAGCTGTGCAATTCCAAAACTGGGAAACTGGAATCACCTGATTTGAAAGTGGGATCACTTCTTCTTGCCAACTCCTATGAGATTTATTCAACTTCCTGGTGATTCTCCACCACTTTATGTATCCAAATCAAGCTTCTCACAAAGTGATTCATCCTGGTTTGATTGGAACGACGAAGAAGCTGTCCTATTCCCAAACTGGGAAACTGGAATCACCTGATTTGAAAGTGGGATAACTTCTTCTTTCCAACTCCTATGAGATTTATTCAACTTCCTGGTGATTCTCCACCACTTTATGTATCCAAATCAAGCTTCTCACAAAGAGATTCATCCTGGTTTGATTGGAACGACGAAGAAGCTGTCCTATTCCCAAACTGGGAAACTGGAATCACCTGATTTGAAAGTGGGATAACTTCTTCATCCAAACTCCTATGAGATTTATTCAACTTCCTGGTGATTCTCCACACTTAATGTATCCAAATCAAGCTTCTCACATTCTGTGATTCCATCCTGGTTTGATTGGAACGACGAAGAAGCTGTGCTATTCCCAAACTGGGAAACTAAAATCACCTGATTTGAAAGTGGGATAACTTCTTCATCCCAACTCCTATGAGATTTATTCAACTTCGTGGTGATTCTCCACCACTTTATGTATCCAAAGCAAGCTTCTCACAAAGTGATTCATTCTGGTTTGATTGGAACGACGAAGAAGCTGTGCGATTCCCAAACTGGGAAACTGGAATCACCTGATTTGAAAGTGGGATAACTTCTTCTTGCCAACTCCTATGAGATTTATTCAACTTCCTGGTGATTCTTGTGGGAACCGAAATTTGCACTGTCGATTTCCGTTTAAATAAGGAAACTAAGAAAACCCTAGTTTCCCAGAGGACCCGGATATCTGTTAATTACCACACGTCAAGCAATCAGAACACGAGAATAACAACGATAAAAATAAGAAATCGAAAAGAGAGCAAAGTAGATCTTATTCCGAATCTGCGTATGAGCGTTACAACAAGGTATAAGCCTGGGCTCGAGAGCTGTCGGCGAGATTCCTAGTTCTAGCAACCCTAAGACGGCTAAACCTAATTGAGTCGCAGCTCGAAATAACAAAACTGGAAAGTTGCCTAAATCGCTCTAAGTGCTAAGTTTGCTCTGAAAAAAGTTCTCCCCCTGCTCCTCGCCTAGGACTCCTTATATACTAGCTCCAAGGTCGGTTTACGCTTTTACTCTTCTGCCTTTAAGCCGTCATAGCGTAAAAATGGAGATATTCCATTTTTCCCGATCTTCACAATTATCTTTAAAACTTCCGTATTTATCCGCGGAAACTTGACATTTATCCTTCCTCGTGGGCCAAGCGTGAACCATGCTGTGGTTCACGGGCTTTTGGTTAGGAAAAATCGTAGGATGGGCCTCGAGTCGTGTTTTAGGTCCCTTTGGGCCGTCTTCCGACTCGACACGTTTACTACGAGTTTTCCGCGGTTTCTAATCCGCGAAGTTTGATCGATGAATTAGAATAGCGGGAAACAGTGACTGAGCTTGCTACGGTCTTCGGGAGATAGCATTCGACGGTTTGACGAGGATGCAAGGACTGGTGTCATACCAATGTTCGGAAAGGTTCAATCGCTACACAGCGACCGAACTTTGGCTCGAGCCCGGTCGTTATGTAGCGACCAAGCGAGACGAGTGCCCAGTCGCTACGTAGCGACCGAGCTTTGGCTTGAGCTCGGTCGCTACGTAGCGACCGAGCGGGACGATCGCTCGGTCGCTACGTAGCGACCGAGCTTGGCTGAGCTCGGTCGCTATGTAGCGACCGAGCGGGACGATCGCTCGGTCGCTACGTAGCGACCGAGCTTGGCTGAGCTCGGTCGCTACGTAGCGACCGAGCGGACGATCGCTACGTAGCGACCGAGCTTGGCTCGAGCTCGGTCGCTACGTAGCGACCGAGCGGGACGAGCGCTCGGTCGCTACGTAGCGACCGAGCTTTGGCTCGGCTCGGTCGCTACGTAGCGACCGAGTGGGACGATCGTTCGGTCGCGCTACGTAGCGACCGAGAGGGACGGACGTTTGGTCGCTGCGTAACGACCTGTTTCGAGCTTTCGTCGACATCTCGATTCTTTCTTCCGCCAAGCTTTTTCGTAAGGAAGAATCTATTTCGAAAAGTACTCTTCGGAGAAACTTTTTTTCTTCTTCTTCGGACGTTTTGAATGTTAAATTTGTCGTACCGTTTTTGACCCCAACAGTTAGCCCCCCAGCCCGTTAGAGTTGTGACTCTAGCGGGCGGATAGATGACTTTGACAAGGTTAAGTGTATTGGACGAAATTTACAGTTAAAACCCGCGGAAAAAAGTTGTCGAGGCGACATTCCGAACCCATACTTCTATAAGTAGTGAGCTCTTGTCATTCATTTTCTTCACACCTTTCCTTCTTCATTTTCTTCAAAAACCTCTCTAGTTTCATAACTTTCCTTTCAACATGTCTTCCTCCCAAGGTGATAAGAAGGATTCCGACGTCGAGATGGGTGAGGCCACTTCTCCGGCTCTGGTTCCAACTTCTCCGGCGGAAGTGCCGGCTTGTGTTGCCGGTCATCTTTCTTTCCGAGAGAAACTAGTTCGTCGCCAAGCCGAGAAAGAATTGGCTCAGACTGGCTCCGAGTTTCCGTCTTCCTCCGCGCAGGTCGTTGCCCCGTGTCATGGGACCAACGTCGTGGCTCCGCAAGTCCTACCTGCGGGATCTTCCACGACTCCGATCCTCGTCGAAGACAAAGAGAAGGCCGCTGACTCTATGCCTCCGCCTCCAGCCAGAAAAGAAATCGTTCTGGCATTGCGTGCTCCTAGCGCTGTCCAGGCTACTCAGCCTAAGAGTCGGAAGAGGAAACTGGCCAAGAGCGGTGACGGGGAGACTTCGCAGCGAGGTGGGTCGAGCCTAGCATCGGGACTTCGCGGAAAGGTTTGTTTCGTGTTTGAATTCTCGATCGTCTTTCGTGCATTCTTTTCACGGACTTAGTCTTAAGAATTTTTACCGTTCGCAGTTCATATCGTTGATCGATGGGATGATCAGCGAATGTGGTTCTGAGACCAGTCGTCTTTCCGGGGAGTTGGTGGAGCTTCAGGGCAGATGGTCCGAAACCGAGGCTATGTTGACGGCTGTCGAGGACTCTCACTCTGCGAAAGTGTCGAAGCTCGAGGTTGCGATAGGAGAGCTTGAGAGGGACCTCGGGAAGACGGCGAGTTCCTTGCTTAAGGAAAAGAAGGCCAGGAAGGCCAAATCCTCGGAGGTGCGTCGACTCCAGCGTCAGGTCGAGAGTGACGCTGGACTAGCGCGCCGCGGGATCCAAGAGGCTACGGATGCCCTTCGCGCGGAGCTTCAGGCTCGCTTGGCGAAGATTTCTGCTTCCCTGGGTTCCCTCGAGTGTATTCGGAGCAGGGATCTCGCTTTGGCGACGATTGAGGGTGGGATGGCCGTGGTTCGGTCGTTCCAAAGTGAGACTCCCCCGACCTTGGAGGCTGAAGAGGCCCGACTGTCCGGCTGCAAGGGAGATATGGTGGCCGAGGATGGCGATTTCGGTCTCATCCTGGCCGACCTAAAATCCGCTTGCTTCCTTCCGACGTGTTCAGAAGACCCAGAGGGGAAAGATCCGATGGTCGGAGAGAACGGAAGCGACGCGGCTCCAGGCTTGGACGAGGCGGCGGGTGAAGAGGGGGCGTAAGTTCTGAGGGTGATTTGGGTTAGATCTCTTGCGAGAGATTTGTTTTTTTTTTCTTTTATGTCTTTATGTTTCGGCCTTGAATGGCCTTGTTTGTATTTCGGGACTGGCCGTGTGTGGCTTTGAATCCCTGCCGCTCCGCGGCTTTATCGTATGATAATCGGATAACGTTTTTTATGAATTTGTGAATAGTGGGGAGGAAGGTGATGAGTTTGTCGTCTCATATCCTTCTTCGATTGTGAAATGTTTTTGTTCGAGACTTGTTTCGAGAGTTCTTCCGCGAGATGTGAACTCTGCGGGGGTGCTGAAGGTGTCGAACGTAAACATAGAGGCGTGGTTTCAGAATCTCTTATCTTTCGATATCATGCCTTTGAGATGTTAGAGACCAGTGCGCTGGGTTTAGGGCAAGACCTAGGTTTACTTTCGGTTTAAGGATTGTGCGGTGACTAACCGGCTATCGTTTTTCCTGTCGCGATTTCTTCCTGGTTCGTATCGATGTAAAGTCCGCGAAAAGTTCTCGGCTTATACGACTTGTTTGATACGAATCGAGCATCTCTCCGGAGACCGGAAGTGCTAGACCAAAATTTCGGATTCTTTTTTATAGCGCTATTATCCTTGTGTCGGATGTAAGAGAGTCATCTCCATGAGATGGCTATGTCTGTTTAGGACGTTTGTGAGTTCGATGTGATCAGCATCGGACTTGGTGGCGTGTGCCGTTGTTTTGATTAATTTGCGCAAAATAAATGTTAATGTGTGCATATATGTGTCTTTTTGCGGAGATTTCGTTTGCTCGGAAGAAACCAACTTTGAGGCATCTTTTGCGACGTCTCGCGATGCTAAAGGTTTGATTCTCCCAAGCGGCCGACTAATTTCCGAAGACCTTGTTGTGATTTCGCGGGTGAGGATGTTTTGATAAGTCGAAAACACCAAAAGTGCGGTAAGAAGTTTTTCGATTTTTTGGGAGTATACGAGTATACGTACCCACTCCCCCCCCCCTTTTTTAATGAGGGGGGACAGCTGAATTTGCCTTTCGGCAAACTGCCTACGTACTCCTTGCGGAGATCAAGCCGTCTCGTAGTTCAGTGATTGCGAGTTGGTTTGTTTAGTGATAGTATTTTTTGAGATGCATCGCATTCCAGGGTCTAGGGATTTTTATGCCCTGCATGTGGCTATTTCGTAAGAACCTGGTCGGACGACTTTTTCGATTTTATAGGGACCTTCCCAGTTTGCTCCGAGTTTTCCCGCGTTTCGTTCAGCGGTGTTTTGGAAGACTTTGCGAAGGACCAGATCTCCCTGATTGAACCTACGGTTACGTACGTTGGAGTTATAGTATCTCGCAGCGGCGTGCTGGTAGTTTTGAATTCGGATGAGCGCTCGATCCCGGCGTTCGTTAATGAGGTCGAGATCGTCCAAGAGCATAGCATTGTTGAGTTCCTCTCGTTCGGGTAAGAACCTTCTTCGAACACCGGGAAATTTACTTCCGCGGGAATCATGCACTCCGCGCCGTATACCAAGGCGAAGGGAGTTTCTCCCGTTGCTCGCCTTGGGGTGGTACGGTGAGACCAGAGGACTCCCTCGAGTTCGTCGGCCCATCTACCTTTTTTGGCCTCCAAGCGTTTCTTCAGTCCGTCGAGAATGGTCTTGTTGATTGTTTCAGCCCAGTCCGTTGCACTGCGGATATCTGGGAGTTGACTTGTTGAGTCGTATCTTCCACTTTTCGCAGAATGCCTCGAATCGGGTGGAAATGAATTGAGACCCGTTATCGGTTACGATTTCATTTCGTAAGGAACTCCATGCCTACAGATGATGTTTCTCCATACGAAATTCTCGACTTGGACGTCTTTTATACTCGCGTACGAGTCGGCCTCTACCCATTTTGAGAAGAAATCGGTAAGGACTAGAAGGAAACGCTTTTGCTTTGAGTTGTGCAGAGGTCCGATGATATCCATGGCCCAGCGCATAAAGGGATAAGGCGATGTGATGGAGGAAAGAACTTCGGCCGGTTGTCGGATAGTTGGCGCATGCCTTTGGCATTTTTCGCATTTTCGTGAGAATTTTTCGCAATCTCTGATCATTGTTGGCCAATAGTATCCGTGGCGTTTGATTTTCACGGCTAGTGATCTACCGCCGGAATGGTTGCCGCATGAGCCGGAATGTATTTCCTCTATTACTTTCCTCACCTTTTCTCCTTCCACTTGTAGATTTCGCCGTCCACTGTTACGTAGCGTGCGGCCTGTGTTCGGATCTTGCGAGCTGACCATTTTTCGGCGGGCAATTGCTCGTCGATAATGTAGTCTCGAATCGTCTGAAGCCATGGGGTATCACAACCGTAATCGGATTGCTCCGATGGTGGTGGTATCGTAATCTCTTCCTCCTCGTCGTCTTGACCCTCTATGAGATTGACAACGACTGGCGGTCCGATACTCGGATGTTCGATGAATTCGACCGGAATTACCCTTTTGAGTCCTGGATCGGAACTTGATGCTAAGGCCGCGAGGGCGTCCGCCTGGACATTCTCGGAACGGGGGATCCGGGTAAGGGCGAAACAGTCGAAGTCTTGAGCTAGACCTTGGACCAGTTTGAGGTACCGTCCATCCGTTCGTCTCTGGCTTCATATTCTCCGCTGAATTGACTGGCCACTAACTGGGAGTCGCAGTAAGCGTGGAGATTACGTATTTTTAAGCCGTGAGCCAAACGTAGACCTGCGATCAATGCTTCGTATTCGGCCTCGTTGTTTGAGGCATGGAATTCCAGTCTGAACGATTGTTCCAGGATCTCGCTCGTTGGAGATGTGAGACGGATCCCGATACCCGATCCTTGCTTGGATGAGGATCCGTCGACGTGGAGGAGCCAGGTGGAATTTGGTTCCTCGTTGGTTATTGCTCCCGTTGGAAGTTCGACCAAAATTCCGCGAGCACTTGTGATTTTGCGCTCGTCCTTGGTCGGTATTCGATGTCATACTCGCTCAACTCGACCGCCCACTTAGCCAATCGGCCTGATTGACTTGGGCTATGCAAAATTGTCCGTAAGGGAAAGTCGTGAGGATAACAATCGTGTGGGATTGGAAATATGGTCGTAGTTTTCGGGCCGATGTTACGACCGCGCATGCCAATTTTTCCATCAACGGATACCTAGATTCGGCATCCAGCAAGGTTTTGCTTATGTAAAAAATAGGTTTCTGCTCCCCGCGTTCTTCCCTGATCAGGACTCCGCTTACGGCTGTTGCCGATACCGCGATGTACAAGAATAAAGGCTCCCCTTCCACGGGTTTTGGCGAGACTGGAGGAGTAGCTAAATAACGCTTCAGCTGTTGGAAGGCGTTTTCGCACTCTTCCGTCCATTCGAATTTTTATTTCCTCGCAGGACGTCGTAGAAGGGCAGGCACTTATCTGTTGATCGTGAGATAAATCGGTTAAGCGCTGCGAATCTGCCGGTCAGTCTTTGGACTTCCCGTTTATTCTTCGGCGAAGCCATCTCGATTAGAGCGTTGATCTGTTTTGGATTTGCTTCGATACCGCGGTTGGTGACCAAGTAGCCGAGGAATTCTCCTGATGCCACGGCAAATCTACATTTCGTCGGGTTGAGCTTCATGTTATGGGAGTTTAGTTGTGCGAAGCATTCTTCGAGATGTGACACGTGATCTCTTGCTTTGAGGGATTTGACAAGCATGTCGTCGATATAAACTTCCATCGTTTTTCCGAGTTGTTTGGAGAACATTCGGTTCACGAGTCGTTGGTAAGTTGCTCCAGCGTTTTGAGGCCGAAGGGCATTACCTCATAGCAATAGGTTCCGCGATCGTAATGAACGCAGTCTTCTCACGAGCGTCGGGAATTCATCCTAATTTGATTATAGCCTGAGAAAGCGTCCATGAAGGATA